>NC_133480.1:16475171-16475670 GCF_025370935.1 Choristoneura fumiferana
AAGGTTGCCAGGGGAGACCTTTTAAGAGCGTTTATTCCTGCTGAGCTGGCAACGCTGCATTTTGTTAGTTTCTCGATTATTCCATAAAAATTGAATGAAAAATTAATTGTTGTCTGATAGAACACTCTTAATATATATACTTAATGTGTCTACTCCAATAATTAATCGTTATAGACTTATTATTTTCTTTAAAAACCGGTCATAAACATTATTCGTTTTTAAGAAATATAAAAGTCTATCTCGAATAATTATTGGAGTAGACACATTAACTAAGTATATTAGAAGTGTTCTGTCATTCTAGGCAACATTATTAATTTTCATTCAATTTTTATGGATTAATCGAGAAAAACTAACAAAATGCAACGTTGCCAGCTCAGCGGGAAAAACGCTCTTAACAAGCTTTTATTTAGTTTCTGTCCCGTTGCCTGTCTCTCTGTCTGTCTGTAATCAAATCTTGCAAGTTAAATTTGACTAGCTTGACTTTTTGGTTGACTTGAAT
>NC_133480.1:16475770-16476512 GCF_025370935.1 Choristoneura fumiferana
ATTGATGCAGTTCCTCCACTTCCTTACTGTAAAAGCTGGTTCACACATATTAAGTTATCAAGTAGTTAACTAAATTTTAACTTAAATTTATACGACTTAAAGCGTGTAAACAATTAATTTAGTGATAAGTTATAAAGTAACTAAACGTGCAAGTGAACAAGTAAATTAGAATTTTTGACTATTTTTCGGTTAAGTTGGTGGGCGTGAATTATCACTTGACACGATGGAATAGGCACAATTTAGTTGAAAATTAGTTAAGTGTATAAGTTTGGCGGAGCGGTCGAGTTCGTAAGTTTTTGTGTTTGAAGAAGAGAAAAGAACAAGATCAAAGTGCTCAGAAGACACACTACAGTGAAGATTATTGAAGAATATATAAAGCGCAATTGTTTATGGAACATCCCTGACTATTTCATCTTTCAATTCATATAAAACCTCACTTAATACGAATTTAATTAATACTGAATTAATGACATCAAGGCGCTGTTGGTCGTCCATTTCGGGCTAACTAAAGAATTTAGCTAATGCAACGTGTACGTTTACTTAAAATTAAGTCGCTTAAAATAGAGTTATTTAGTTAACTACTGATAACTAAATACGTCTGAACCAGCCTAAGACCACACACATATCACACGGACATAATTAAATATCACCCATCACCAACCACACTATTGTGACACATGTTATGCGTGTGTTGTTCACAATGTGGAGGTGGTAAAGCCGCATGCACACATATTTGTTGCAT
>NC_133480.1:16478704-16515857 GCF_025370935.1 Choristoneura fumiferana
TTAATTGTTAAATCAGTGTATCGGTGTTGTCATTCTCTTGGTACGGGGGCCTTGAAATATTTTTTGACACTTATTTGACATCTCTAAGATTTCTTTTATCAATGTGCCGTCAATTTAGTATTGTATCGCATACATTTAAAATAACATTTAATTTGTATTAATACAATACGGTATTTGACTATTATGTATATGTTTATAAATTAAACTACACAATGCCTGTTATCGAATAGAAAAACAATATCACAAATAACAAATTATAAAGGTTTGAATTCAAATTAGACAGAGAAGGACATACTGGCATG
Organism: Choristoneura fumiferana; assembly: GCF_025370935.1. NCBI lineage: Eukaryota > Metazoa > Arthropoda > Insecta > Lepidoptera > Tortricidae > Choristoneura > Choristoneura fumiferana. The sequence goes on from NC_133480.1 coordinate 16,479,007, forward strand.
TTGACGTCACACGCCAGTACCACCATACTTGCTGCATAGAGAATATAGAGAAAATATATAGATTTTTCAAAAATCACTAAATCCAATTTTCAACCGATTTTAATTTTCTCTTCGCTAAACACTATCTGTTTATCTATATTTTCATAATAATATTAAGATATGGAAAAATCAGGAGTTGTCAAATACCGTATTAAATTAACAGTGGTCATATTTTAAAAAGTAGAAGAACAAAAGTAGCTCAGTTATGCGACTAGAATCGAACCCTAGGGGTTCTAGTTTGGGCCCCATAGTCAGACTCCCTGTATTTTTGTTACAACCGCGAACTTTTAGGATAAAGACACTAATAATAATAATCATCATCATCCCATCATCCCAGCCTATATACGTCCCACTGCTGGGCACAGGCCTCCTCTCAGAACAAGAGGGCTTGGGCCATAGTTCCCACGCGGCCCAGTGCGGATTGGAGCTTCGCACGCACCATTGAATCGTTTCGTAGGTTGTGCAGGTTTTCTCACGAATTTCCTTCACCGCAAAGCTCGTGGTAAATTTCAAATGTAATTCCGCACATGAATTTCGAAAAAATCAGAGGTGCGAGCCGGGTCGGATCTCTTGAGAGACGATAGGTCAAACCACTAGGCCACCACGGCGTTTTATGTTTTATTAAAAAAAAACTTTGTTTTTATTCAGAACGTCGCACTTGCTGACGTGGCCTGGCTTCTCTCTCTCTCTCTCTAAAAAAATTCAACAATTACTTACGATCTGATAGTCAATGCGTTCCTTGAATTCTGATGATATCCTTTTTCGACTTCCAGGATATGCCCTCCGCAGTGCGCCGTGTTGGGCGGTTTGTTGGAAAGGAATGTTCAGAGGATGAAGTGGCAAAGCTGTGTGACCACATGGACATAGACAACATGAGAAACAACACATCCGTGCAACCCAACATTGGCTCCAGCGAGACCCATGTGTTTGTGAGACAAGGTAGAAGCTAAAAAAAAGTACAAAGTACCTGGGTGACCGAACTTTGCTCGGGCTAAAACTCTAAGACGCGCGTTGTCTATTTGACTATTTGCCCGAAATGTCTATTTGCTAGAACACAGTTATAAAAGATGTTATAGTTTTGACGACCGGATGGCTAAGTGGTTAGAGAACCTGACTACGAAGCTTGAGGTCCCGGGTTCGAATCCCGGCCGGTGCAGATATTTGTATGAATAATACGAAATGTTTGATCTCGGGTCTTGGATGTTTAATATGTATTTAAGTATGTATTTATCTATATAAGTATGTTTATCCGTTGCCTAGTATCCATAGTACAAGCTTTGCTTAGTTTGGGACTAGGTCAATTGGTGTCAAGTGTCCCATGATATTTATTTATTATCTATTTATAGTTTTTTATCCAATATATTCAGCCTGCATACAGGCGTGCAAATTATTTAGAGTTATAGTTAGTTAGTTACTATCTTATCTTTTACCTATAAGATCAGAAAAATATAACGGCAATGGATTAATTTGTGTTAGTTATTTAGGTCTAACAGAGGTTATACCTCTAAGATAAGATAAATAAATTATAGAAAAAAAACAGATAACCTCTATTAGACCTATTAATGTATTCCTTATTTCTGTCCATTGTAAAGGTTGCCTGGAAGAGATCGCTCTGAAGCGATAAGGCCGCCTATTGCTTACCTTAGAAAATCTCTATGTATATACTTGTGTTCTCTGTACTGTTTACTGTATTGGTGTGCAATAAAGAGTTATTGTATTGTATTGTATTGTTGTAGACCTAAATAACTTTAACACCAATAAATCCATTGCCGTTATATTTTTTCTTATGTCATCTTTCCAGAATTGGGTAAATTCGACCCTTTTTGTTTCCCAGGCCAGGCAGGTGGTTGGCGCGATCACTTCAACGAAGCAATGCGCACGAGTGCCCGAAACTGGATGGATCGACACCTTGCCGATACAGATATTTCTTTCCCTGAAAACTAAGTTACCTTAAGTTTTTTTTCTTTGTTTATTGTTTAATTTATAGTGCTTTGTAATAAATTTGTCATATTTTCTAACATTCGATTTTTAAATATTATATGCGCCTAGATTTATTTGACTAGCAATTCGTGTAATAATTTTTTTGCTATATTTTTTGTGACAAAATACAAGGTGTTAATCATTAATTTAAAAGTGAAAGCCACACAGCACAATTCCAACAGTTTTTTTTTATTTCAAGTTAGTTAATTTCTAATATTCATTATACTCATCTACTATCGTCTTCAATTTTAATTATAGGTAACTTAAGTTATTTAGTACGGACCATCAACGAATGGTAACAGTTGGTTAAAAAGTTTTTATATTGAAAAATAATAACGGAACCCTTATAGATTCACTCATAATGTATCTGTCACAAAAAATTTGCTCCGAAATTGTTGAGTTTAAAATTATTATTATTAATAATAATACCTTGGGACAAATTACACCAATCGACCTAGCCATGGGTGCTAAAAAACGGATAGACATACATATTTGATAAATATATACCTATTATACAAACAAACATCCAAGACTCAATACGGTATTTGACAACTCCTGATTTTGCCATATCTTAATATTATTATGAAAATATAGATATACAGATAGTGTTTAGCGAAGAGAAAAATTTAAATCGGTTGAAAATTGGATTTAAAGTGATTTTTTGAAAAATCTATATACCTGTCTCTTTCTCAAACGCTTTTCTCTATGCAGCAAGTACAGATCTCTATTCGATAACAGGCATTGTGTAGTTTTAATTTATAAAACGTATACAAAATAGTCAAATACCGTATTGGCGTAGGTATACCGGGTGTGGCCTGTAATACGAGCAGAAAATTAAAACATAGATCGTCCTCGTCAAACTGAACAACATTAGTTCAACGACTTTTAAAAATAATGGAGTCTTTGAATTTTCCTTTTTAGAACACAACTGACGTCGCCTGTCACGCTACAAACATCAAGCATTTTGCTTTACATTGCTTCTTCGAATAAACTTAAAAGTGTGATAAAAAAAAACGAATTATTTTTGAAAGTCGCTGATCAAAAATGTTGTTCAGTTGGATGAGTATGATCTATGTTTTAATTATTTGCTCATATAACAAGTCAAGTCAGTGATCCGAAGACTGACGTGTAACGGCAATAAATGAATTTTAACCATGGGAGCCACTTATTCAAAATTCAAAAATTCAAAATTATTTATTTTCAACTTTTGTTTTAAAACTAGTGTTGAATCCTCCTTTTAAGTGAAGCACTTGTATTAGGAGGGATTCGCTCTTTCATACAAGTTGTTAGAAAGTCAAAAATAATAGCTAATAACTAATAATAGTTCTTAAAGTAGTTTATGCGACTGTTACAAAGCAGTTTAATAAAATAACCTACACAGTTTACATATTAAGTAACAAACAAAATTGTTTTACCTTACTACTTAAGGTAACAAATCTTAATAAATGAAAGCTTAAGAAAATCAAGAAACAATATGACCAAGAGTACAAATACTATTTCAAGCCATTAGTTGTTCTATATCATAGTAACTTTTAGATTACTTATGGGTGGAAACTAGATTTTTCTTAAAAAACTTTGACAAACTATAGCGGTTAACTAAATACCTACTAAATTACAGGGCTTGTTGGGAGCATCTCAATTATTTTTGCACAATTTTAAAATAATTAATTTTGAAATTATTTAAAAAATAGACGAAAACCATTAACCATTTCCTTGACTTATCTCGAAAACCGCGGGGCCTAAAACATATATATAAAAAAATGTATATTGAAACTCGCCGCGCTGCTACCCGCCCTGCTTCCCGCCTCGCTGCCCGCTGGTGTGCATATCGCGGCTTAAGGCTGCCTGTCAACTGGAGCGGAGCAAGGCAGCGGAGTGGAGAGCTAGATTTATTTAGATCTTTAGATCCATCAATAAAATTGCATAAAGAATCCGCTGCTCTTCAGTAGACAGGGAGTTGGTATTACCGTAAACTGTTTCAACTTTGCCCTCTGGCCCCAACATTGCCTGATTCGATTTAGAGTCGATAACTTAGCACCCTTTAGGTTTTAAAACTGATAACCCCCGTAATAATAATTCCCGTGTAGATAAAAGTTTAAAACCTATAAAAGAGCTAAGTTATCGACTCTAAATCTACTCAGGCAATGTTGGGGCCAGAGGGCAAAGTTGAAGTAGTTTACGGTATAGAACTATTATAACAAGCCTAAAAATTCATACGAAACCAGGAAGCGTGAGGAGGACGCAGAGCGAGAAAGAGGAGCGGGGAACTGGGGAAGTTCTGCGAATGGAGGAACAGTCTGCAACTCCGCTTCTGGTAATTTATTAAATGAGGCGTTACTTTGCGGAGTAGACCTCCGCATCAATGAACTAAAAGAACTTCTTTGCTCACCCGCGACCTTTATGGTAGCAAAGTTTAAGCGAGATATGCGTGTTCATGCAGTTCCTCCACCTCCACACTGTAAGAACACACAAATCACACAAACCCATCTATCACCACCACCACACTACACTGGCACGTTTTGAACTCAACCAGAGCTCATCTTCAGAGCAACACAACCGTACACCATGCTACCAGATGTTAGAGTCTAGTGCAGGTGTTTTCAACCTTTTGCTTTTAACGGCATACTTTTCATTTATCAAAGTTTTACGACACACCAGTAAAAATAGCCAAGTGCGAGTTGGGCTGGCGCGTAGACTAGGTATCTGAAGGGTTCCGTACAGTATAACTATAATATGTATAAGATAACGGACAGCGGAGGCTTATTAAGAGGGTCTCGTTGACACCTTTTGTATGAATCGCATAATATCTACACTTCGCGGCGATCGCGGCACACCTGAAAATATACGCGGCACACTGTTTGGAAACCTCTGGTGTAGTGTCTATTGGACACACACAGTCAACAACTCCACTCCACATTAAGCTCTATACACGTTACACCGTGTCATGCCATGACCGTGACCGTATAGGAACGGTCAGTGTCAAACGGAATGTCGAACGCATACATGATACGCAACGGCGACGGTTGGTTACTGAAACCATAGTAAAAGAGGACAAGTAGGTCCACTCTGACCCTTTAGGAGACCTAACTGCCTACTCCTGCGCAGACGCTTAGAATTGTCGACGTCTAAAATAATTTTAGTACGAAAGTTAACTTAAAATTTTCTAGTGTCTGTGTCTAGAGAAACCAGACAAATTATATGCCTATAATTATTACTAAATTTGAAAATATTAGTTATAAATTCGCTGGGTTGGTGATGGCGACTGTATAAGTACATACTACTCATGTTTACCTACACATAATACTATACCTATATTGTTTATAGGTAGGTAGGTATCTATTATTTTTTATGTGTCCTTGCACGTAACTATAACACTACACTTATATACCACTAATTTACAACTATACGTACGTTTAGACGACCAGATGGCCTAGTGGTTAGAGAACCTGACTACGAAGCTTGAGGTCCCGGGTTCGATTCCCGTGTCGGGGCAGATATTTGTATGAAAAATACGAATGTTTGTTCTCGGGTCTTGGGTGTTTACTATGTATTTAAGTATGTATCTATCTATATAATTATATTTATCCATTGCTTAGTACCCATAACACAAGCTTTGCTAAGCTTACTTTGGGACTAGGTCAATTGGACAGCGTTATGCAATAAGCGATCAAGCGACAATGAGTTGAAACCGAGAAAATGAGTTTGTAAAATTTTAAATTTAAATCAGTTGCTGTAAGTGCATTTTTTGAGTTAAAAGTACAATTCTTACTGTACAGTTGTAGAAGTAAGAATTGTCGCTTGATTCTTTAATGCTTTTTGTTTTAGGTGAAATATAAAACAGAATAAGATTATATCCAAATATTTAAATACACTTTTTTAATGTAAGTCAAATAAATACTATGTTAAATGTATGATTTGTAAACTTAAAAATCTCCTTCCGACAAATTTTGTGAAAAGCGTCAATATGGCTTGGTTTTAAGCCAAAAATAAATCTACAGTGATTTTTAATTGGTGGTCAGGAATAAGAAAAAGCGATAAAGAAAGACGATCATACTGAATAAATTTGCCAAGGGCCCAATACGAAAATCAGCTATTCCTCTGCAGCGGGGAGTCAGACAAGGAGATGTGATCTCTCCGAAACTGTTCACCGCTGCATTGGAGGATGCTTTTAAGGTTCTGAACTTGAAAGAACGAGTCATCAACATTAATGGCGAGTACTTCACTCACCTTCGATTCGCCGACGATATTGTAGTCATGGCTGAGACCATGGAGGACCTCAGTATGCTCGCTGACCTCAGCAGAGTTCATTTATTTATTTAATGAAATTGCACAGTACATACATTTTACAGTTAGTACAACCCAGTAAGGGTGTTGCAGTAATATCTAACTGAGTTAGCCTGAAAATAAACATGGACAAGACGAAAGTCATGTCTAATGTTCATGTTAATTCGATATTGCGTTTTTATAATAACGGGAACGGTAAAACCAAAAGAATTATCGACAACTTTTGGGCGCTTCATTCGTTATTGAGATTATAAATGTCTGTTTATTTATTTTGTAAAAGTAACTTTGTCGCATGATTCTTTTCAACGTAACGAATGTTTGCTTAGGTTCATACAAATTTTGATGTGTCGCTTGATTCTACCCCTTATAATAAGGCAGTAGAAATCATTTTTGTAACGGAAAATAGTCGAGTACATAGTTTCTCATGCTTAGAATCGACCTGCATTCATAACTTTTTTTCTTCGATTTTGTCGCTTAGGTCGTTATTGCATAACGCAGTCCAATTGGTGTGAATTGTCCCGTGATATTTATATTTATATTTATACGTATACAAAAAATACGTAAAAGGTGATATCTCGCGAAGCGAGCGCAAAATCGAAACGATTGGCGGCGACGGCAGCGCAATAATTATCAGTGTCTGCGTGCGCCAGGTGCGTGCGTACCGACGCCAACCGGCGCGCACACATTTAAGCCTCGCGATGTACTTTTGCTCGTAGTGAGCCTACTTGTCCTCTTCTACTATGCCGAAACGTGCTAGTGGATATAGTCTCTTAATTTTTGACACAAAGAATATATTTTTGCCTGACACATTGCTATTACGGTCATGATACGATACCGTGTATTGTGTAGATACCTTTACTTTCTCCCTCCGCTCCGCTGCCTCGTTCCACTCCAGTGGACAGGTAGCTTTAAACCCGAACCTAAGATTAATCTTTACCAACATGAGACTCTGTATCATGTTATGCAAGCGGTATGGTAATGAGCACGAGCCTCGTGCATGGCCCCGTTCTGTCTCGAAGGTCACCATGCCATGGCCCTTGGTTAAAGTTTGCGGTCAAATTAGTCTAGCAAACATTAAAAATAAAAACGCCCGGAAAAAAAACGCCGCCAAAAAAGGCAACTAATAACCTAACCAAAAAAAAGTTGAAACTTTGTCACTTCAAAGTTCAATATCTCAAAAACGGCTGAACCATCGCTAGAAAGGTTGCTTTCAAACAAAAAAACTGCATTCAAATCGGTTCACCCGTTTAAGAGCTACGATGCCACAGACAGACTCTTTGCGTCGGGGGTTAAAAATGCCGGCCAACGCTAGCCACGTGCAGTGTCATCATCATCATCCTAGCAGCCATAGGACGTCCACTGTTGAACAAAGGCCTCCCCCATACACCTTTAGTGGCTTATGTTGCCACTAGCCTGCATCCACCGTGAATGAATGAATGAATATTTATTCACAGAACATATGGTACATATACATAAGGTAGGCACAGTATTATTAGCGATCCGTAATATGTTCGGCCATCAGGCATGTGAAAATTAGAGATTGAAGACAGAACAGTAGATTAAAGTGTCAAAATAGCATAGAATTGCCGTCATCATTTAAATTTAACAGCAACCATACATGTCAAGTATATTTGGAATACAATTGGGTAGAACTTAATTTTAATTGTAATATTATTATATTTTTATCATTATACTCATCATTACAATAAATTTCTAAATTTTATGTATTTAAATGTCAAATCAAAACTTATAGCTAAAAAATTCATCAATGCTGTAAAAGCAGGCATTACATAAGAATTTGTACAGTTTCCCCTCGTGAACAGTGAACCCTCGGCTTTAACCAGGCCATCCGCCCATCTCGTTGGTGGACGTCTTACGCTGCGCTTGCCGATCCGCGGCTATTGGCATCCTAGGCTAAATACGTTCCACTGTTAGGCACGAACCAGCTCTCTGAATGAGTGGCTTGGGCCGCTTTTCCCACGCGGGTCGAGTGCGAATTGGGAACTTTACACACACCGTTGAATAGGGTCACTTTTGTATTTTCTGTATTTTTTATTTTTTATTCTACTGGATGGCCAACGAACAAGTGGGTCTCCTGATGGTAAGAGATCACCACCTCCCATAGACATCTGCAACACCAGGGAATTGCAGATGTGTTGCCAACCTAGAGGCCTAAGATGAGATACCTCAAGCGCCAGTAATTTCACCGCCTGTCTTACTCTCCACGCCGAAACACAACAGTGCAAGCACTGCTGCTTCACGGCAGGATTAGCGAGCAAGATGGTGGTAGCAATCCGGGCGGACCTTGCACAAGGTCTTACCACCTGCAAAGGCACCTGCTACCTGCACCTGTATGAGCCAAGTTGCCCGAATGAATTTATTATTATTATTATTATCCGACGAAACACGACGGAAAAACATTATTTCAATAGATCTGTACTCTCGTTCTGATCGCCTCGCTCCGCTCAGCTGTTTCCACCAGAGCGGTGCTATGCGAGGATGTGTAAATGAAGCGTTTCTATTGGTTAGGTAATGAAAAACAACCCTCGCAACACATCCTCGCACACTCTGGTAACGCAGCCATAGGCTGGAATAGTAATGGTCGACTCGAGTTACTAACTCGAGTTAGGCTTAACTCGAATCAGCTCAAGCTGAATTCTCGCCAACTCGAGTTTAAATAATTTCCTTTTTTACTTTAGTTAGTATAACTCTCCCAATACATTATAAATAAATAATATAAAAAATGAAAGAATTGAAAACTAAAAAAATCATTTTCTCAAACATGCTCGGAAATGTATGCGTTAATGTCACGAAATGGAGACATGAAGTTTCTCATTTATGGCTCCCTACCACCTCCCTACATAACTTCTTGGCCTAGGCCATGAAGTATGTATGAAAATAAATCCATTATTGTCCGCTGCTCTAACTTTTTAAATTTGCTTACTAACATTAAACTGACAAAGGAAAAATCACGAACTGCCAACCACCACTACTCTGTAAGCATTTGCGATACTGCGATGCGATGCGATGCGATGCGGTGCGATGCGATGCGATGCGGTGCGATGCGATGCGATGCGATTCGATGCGATGCGATGCGATGCGATGCGATGAGATGCGATGCGATGCGTTGCGATGCGATGCGATGAGATGCGATGCGATGCGATGGATGGATGGATGGATGAAGTATTTCCTCACATTGTTTGAGAAAAGCACTATACAAGCCTCGGCCAGAACAGGGATTGCTTGACTCGTTTTATCCCCAGAACTCGTCCATCAATCCCTTACTTCATGGCCTCTGCAGTAATGTACTATTGTTGGTCTGCTCCATTTTTTTGTAACTATAAGTGCGATTGTGAGGGAATAAATTGGTAAAATCTTTGAAAAATCTCTCTCTTTCATCCAGTTAAGTCGAGTTACGTAGCTCGAGTTCAACCCGAGTTACGTGAATTTTAACTCGAGTTAAATCGAGTTTTGTTTTTCCCGAGTTGGCACATCAATAGGCTGGAATGAAGATGATATTGCAAGTTCCCGCTCAGTGACTTGTAGCAGTTAGCGTAAGTTATGTTTTGAAATAAATCTTGTCAAGGCAACCATTTACCTTAACCTTACGTGTGACAACCATTATGCCATTGAATAATGGGAAAAGGAAAAACCAGTTTGTTTAGAGTCAAGGAAAACTATAACTTCAATATTTAGTTTGGCTAGTAAAGCATGTGTGAATGTAAGGTTGCCAGGTCCTCAAGCGTAATAGCCGGAAAAAGGCCGAACGCCCCATCATTAAGGACTAGCCCGAAGCTACGTTCGCGTCAAAAAAAAATATATTTTTTTTCATTATAAATGGTAGCCTATGTACTTCCCAAAGTTATAAACTCTATAAGGTACCAAATTTCATCATAATCGGTTCAGTAGTTTAAGCCTGAAGAAGTAACAGGCAGGCAGGCCAGCAGACAGACAGACAGACTGAGTTACTTTTTGCATTTATAACATTAAGTAGGGATTTTGTGTCTTAGTATAGTATACCTATACCATAAATTGTGTATGTAATGTCTAAGGTTATTATAATTTTTATTTCTATGTACTTATAGTCACTGGTCAGTTGCAAAAAGCCTAACAAAAGCCGGACAGGCCAGACACCGTTTAATTTGGCTGGACAAGCATTGAAAAAGCCTAACTACCGTAAACTACTTCAACTTTGCCCTCTGGCTCCAACATTGCCTAATTTGATTTAGAATCGATAACTTAGCACTCTTATAGGTTTTAAACTTTTATCTACACGGGAATTTTTATTACGAGGGGATAAAACTTTAAAAACCTAAAGGGTGCTAAGTTATCGACTCTAAATCGAATCAGGCAATGTTGGGGCCAGAGGGCAAAGTTGAAGCAGTTAACGGTATGTCCGGCTTTATCCGGACGCCTGGCAACCCTATGTGAATGTGATGCCCTCGCCAGATTAGCCTCTAGCCCCCTACCTATACCACAAAAGTGACCAGTGCTACACAATCCCACTAGTATTTTAAATGCCAAAGTTTGTAAGTCTGTTTGATTGTTTGTTACCTCATCACGTCTAAACCGCTGAACTGATTTAGATTCAATTCGGTGTATACAGATAGTTTGAGTCCTGGGGAGGGAAATAGGATAGTTTTTATTCCCGAAAATGGCACAGTTCCCACGGGATAGCGATAAATGAATTTTACACGGACGGAGTCGCGGGCAACAGCTAGTACTACATAATTGTTAATTTTTTGTAAGAAAAAGTTAACGATTACATATACCAGGTGTGGCCTGTAATCAAGCAAATAATTAAAACATAGATGATACTCGTCAAACTGAACAACATTAGTTCAGCGACTTTTAAAAATAATTAGTTTTTTTTTTATTACACTTTTAAGTTTATTCGAAGAAGAAATGTAAAGAAAAATGCTTGATGTTTCTAGCGTGACAGGCGACGTCAGTTGTGTTCTAGCAGTATTTAATTTGTATGAAGAAGGGAAAAATCAAATATTCCATTATTTTTAAAAGTCGCTGAACTAATGTTGTTCAGTTTGACGAGGACGATCTATGTTTAAATTATTTGTTCGTATTACAGGCCACACCTGGTAGAAATTTCATTCAGTAAGATTTGTTTTTTTTTTAATTTTGCAACCGCAAAAGTATTAAACTATTTACTAATTGTGAGGATTTTACTTAAATACGATTGTTAACGATTCATTACCAATTACTGAGGGGTAGAGTTGGTCCTGCTCACGTCTTCTGAATCAGCCTGCAGACTTTTTTTATCAGCCTGTTAAACTGTCTCACTGCTTTCTTTTTTTTTTATTCGACTGGATGGCAAACGAGCAACAAACGAGAGTCCTGTTGGTAAGAGATCACCACCGCCCATAAACATCTGCAACACCTATGCATGGGTATTGCAGACGCGTTCTAGACTCATTTATCCGATTTATTTGTGTTATCCACCTAAACCAATCTTAGGCCATGACTCATGATTCGTCAAGTATTTTACAAGATCTGGGCTACGTTTTCGCTTTGCAACCTGTTTGGCCAGTCGTTATGTTGCTGCAGACAAACAACCTTGCGTCAGGAACACGCGAAACGAGTTGCGCCATTCTTTAATTCGCAACTTCGTAAGAATGCAGCCCAAAAACATTATCATCATCAGCCAGAAGATGTCCACTGTTGAACAAAAGCCTCCCCCTTAGAACACCACAATGAACGGCAACTTGCCACTTACAACCACCGGTTGCCTGCAACTCTCACGATGTCGTCAGTCCACCTAATGGGAGCCCTGCCAACGCTGCTTCTTTCGGTCCGTGGTCGCCACTCGAGGACTTTTCTCCCCCAATGGTTATTCTGTCCTTCAAGCGTTGTGGCCCGCCCATTGCCACTTCAACTTGCATTATTTGCATATATCTGCCACAGCGGAGCGTGCAAAAATATCTGACACGTCCTTCCAGCCCTAGAAATAGAGTCGTATCAGATATTTATGCAAGCTTATTGTGTCAGACATTGGTGCTGGTGACTGTACCTACAAAATCATCACTAAATTGTCTGTCTATATCTGTATTAAGTTGGAAAAAAATAGCTAATAAAAGTGGAAACTGTTTTGGCTTATGTGTTAACTGAAATGTATCTACATAAAATATTTTAAAAGCTTTAATTTAACTTGCAATGTATGTTAAATGTATGTACTTATCTATTTATAAATGTATGTGCGGGTCAAATCTTGCAAGTTGAATTTGACCCACTTCCAGATAGTTTGACTTGAAAATTGGCATCCTTATGTAAATCTGGTGACAATGCCTCTGATCTGGCAGTGACATCCTGGTGGTCCAGCCAGGATCGTCTTTGCAGGATGTAACTCCTCATCGGTAAATGGCATCGACTTGAAATTTGGTGCGGAAGTGTAGTATAACAATGCAAATACAGTCATAAAAACTACAATTAGCATAAAAAGCTTGTATTAAAAATGATTTTTTTTAACAAAAAACTTATTTTTGTTATTTTGAGCTGTTTGTTTCCCAATACAAATAAAAAAATGTCGTTATCAGTTGAAGACGACACACTTGTAGAGTTCCCTCTCAGAACGCCACAATGGACGACAACTTGCATCTACAAAAGTCGTTTGCCGCAACTCTCGCAATGTCATCTATCCACTTAGACCTAGGAGGCTTGCCACCTTACAAAGAAAAATGTATCTAGTCCGTCCGTTATTACTATCAAAAAAAACTTTTTAAATAAAAATGGAACCGACTTCAAAAACCTTCAAACTAGTACAAAATTGTTTTCAAGGTTTTTGAAGTCGGTTCCTTTTTTGTAAAAAAAAATTTGCATAGTTTTTAGTTATTTGTAGCCAAAGTGCATCTCACAACGATTAAGCTCAGACACGGCATAGTTATATTATTTTATAACAGAGTACCGGTACCTACGGTCTTCTTTATCAGGTCCAGTTCACCAAATAATAATTCGTCACTACTTTAAAAAAAACCGTAGCTCAAAATAGATAATTTTTCCAAGTGAACTTTATGCACATTATGCCAAGGTTAAATTTTGATATTAGATACGAGTTTTTTTTTAAAGTAGTGTCGTCGTTCTGAATGTAAATACTTGACTGGCATTAAAAATGGCATAATCGCTACAGGTGTGCTTTAAAAGTTCGAGGGTTGCCCTCATTTTCTCTAAGATCCCATCATTAGATCTTGACTTGGTGTTAATGGGACCACCTCGGTAGTATTTTCTTTAGAACAAAACATAACATACAAACAAAAAAACTTACTACAGACGAATTGAGAACCTTTTTTGAAGTCGGTTGAAAAATGGGTTCGTTTTGTACGGCCAGAACGTGTTCGTCGTTCTAAGTTAGAAACCGGCATTTTGGGGTCAAAATTCTAATTTCAAGGTGAGGTACGAGTGCACCTTGTCACTTTAAAGTCATGTTTGAAAAGCCATACGAAAATGTGTAACGACTGAACACGACAAGGTATAGAAATGATCACTTATTTATGTCGTTGACTGTACCTATCCCTAAAGAATTTTGAGGTCCAAAATATTCTTGCAAGCAATTTTGTTTAATTTCAATAAACATTTCTTCTGACTGTTTTTTCTCCATTTACTTCCATCATCATCATCATCCCAGCCTATACACGTCCCCTTGCTGGGCACAGGCCTCGTCTCAGAATGAGAGGGCTTGGGCCGTAGTGCATACGCGGACCCATACTTTAGCCTATCTGTATTAATTTGTTTCGTTTCCCGTGTATAATTAAATAATTCTATAGATAGTAGGATGTTTAGCTATTATTACACAAGTAATATTTACCTCGACGTTTCGGCAACGTTACAGTTGTCGTGGTCACGAGTAGACTGAAGTGTGGGGTGTCAAGTCTGCCTAGCAGCGCGAGTTCTTCGAACTACCCGCACTTGATCACTAATAGTGCCGGCACTCGTATCACGAACTACCCGCACTTGGTCACTTTTATTAGTCACCCTATCACACCGACACACAACACTAACAACGTCCGATCGTCCCTCCGAACATTCATCCCGACGCCGACACTTATTAATAACAGGATTCCACGAAGATGAAAGCTTATACCCATCGTCCCGGTTGAAATTCTTATGCTTTTTTTATTTCAACCGCTTCACGTACCATTCTTGAGTAAAAATGACGTTCCGTGGACAGAATTTTGGGATTGTGAAGCTCAATCCAGTGGTTTGGCCCTGACTCCAACAAATGCTCGGCTATGGCTGACTTGTTAACCTGGCGATTTTTAACAGCTGCAATGTGTTCCTTGACCCTCTCAGCTTTGACTATGAGTGAGAATCACGAAAGTTTAAAACGTTATAGTAGGATGTTTAGCTTAAAAATATCAGATAATTAGAATCATTATGCTAATTATTTCAATGCACAATAGTACATTGTGTCTTAAGGGCGGTAAATAAGGAATTACGAACGAGAGTCTATTAGAAGCCCGAAGTCGAAGACTGAGGGCTTTAATGAGTCGATGTTCGTAATTCTAGTACCGCCCGTGCGACATACAATGTTTTTCATCACATTTGCGAGTAAAATTTTATATTTGTAAAAGAAAAAATATAATTGTTCCAAATATTGGCGATACCTTAGGCTGCGCTCTTGGCAGCGCCGCCCTCCGCCTCCTCCATGTGGTCCTGCAGCAGCGCGCGCAGCACCATCAGTACGGGCCCTGACTCATTTACCGTCCTTGGGCTTCATGACAAGAAAATTAGTACGCGCAATGACTCATTTACCGACCACGGGTTTCATGACAAGCACATTAAGGTCGAGGGTTTTATTTGGGGGGTTGCAACCAAGGTAGCCTGCATGTTACGACACTGTTTACGAGCAAGTGTGATGAAAAATTACCTACTACGTTTCCAAAAACATGCGGAAACGATCTCTACCTAATAATACCTAAAAAATACGCGTTGACGCAAATCATGTTTTTGTTTAAAAATAATCATAATTATATTATGTTTTCAATAAACGGCCAAGTGCGAGTCGGACTCGTGCACCGGGGGTTTTGTATCTCTAAATAAAAAATGACTTAATTGATAACCCTGATGTATGCTTTGTTTAGGAAAATATACGTAGTAATCCTAGTTATAAACATTAGGTAGGTATCACCTAATTCCCAGTTTATATAAATGCGAACACACTCTTTAAAAAAATCTTTGTATCATATTTTTGGGAAAATAAAAAATAAAATTTGGCTTCTGACCTTTGTTTTCCAAAATGACCTGAAAGAATGAGTGTTTAACTGATGTCTTAAAAGCGGCTAAAGTAAACATTTTTATGTATGGTTGTATAAGTGTATGTAAATAGTACTTTATTGTACATAAAACACAAAAATAATACAAAAGAAAACAACAAAACAAATGAAATTAAATGAAATGATTTTTTTATTTCGCAGGAGACATACGCAGGTGTTACAAGTAGGTATTACATATGTCAGAAGAATATTATAGGTACATGTCATGTATGCTCTGCCACATTTTGGCATGCAAAATCTTAATCTAAATGCAAATCAATACTATTAGGTACCATACAATTAAAAAACCAATCCTTCATTATCTTATTTATAGGTGGGTACATGTCGGAATCACTTGTCAACCAAAATGTGAGGCAGATAAAGCAGATAGGATTTGACTTTCTTTATTTGGATTAAATTGTGGAAATATTCTACATCTGCCTTTTTTTGTTTATTTTGGTTTACAATCATTCATGTTCATGTATGTGTGGTTTACAAAAAGACTACAAAGGCGACCTTATCCTTAAAAGGGATCTTTTCAAGCTAACCTAAACTAGAAAGGGAAACTCAAAGGCGAACAGTAATTTATGCACTGTGAGAAGAAAGGATAATATAACATATAAATAAATGCACTCAATAAACAACAATTAGTATTATAAACCTATGGGGATCTCTGAATAGTAATTTTAAATTACGAAAACCTTCGCGTGCGCTGGCGTTTCCTCGCCAGTAGCGACTCTCGTGCCGACCCAGCGGCAGAGATTTAGTGCAGAGTTTAAAAATAATGGTGATATTGTGAATTAATTTGAAAAGATATCCTTTTTGGTTTATTTTTGTTAAGACTTTTTTGTGTTTTTTGTTTAACAGTAAGTACTTATTTTAAACGTCAATTAATGTATTTTTTTATATAAACGAAACGTTAGTTACTTACTACTTACAAAATTCTTATTACTTAGGAATGCACAAGCTAAATATTACAAATAAATCAAAATTGTCACTGCTTTCTTAATAGTATAAAACTAAATTTTATAGTAAAAAACAAGCCTACTTGTAGTCCAGAAGTTATTATAAATAGTCGGGACCCATTCAAAATCGTAATCAGCTTTAAAATTCCCTGAAGTTTATGTTACTTAACAGAATCCTAGACTAAAAGACTTACTCTTAGTTTTTTTTTATACCTTTTGATGTTCCTGAGAAATTGATAGCTTTAAAGTGTTCAAATTCAATTTATTTTTTTGCGGCACTTGCGGTCGAAACCTTTGGGCCTTGGTCGTCCGACACAAAAAAAAATTATGAAAGAAGTGTCGGACAAACTAATCGGCATATCTGGCGACCATAGAGCAGGCTTTTTCTTCGCCCAAAGACTGAGCCTTGCAGTGCAACGAGGCAACGCCGCTAGCGTCTTAGGCACAATGCCCCGCGCTGCGCTGCCTTTGGAAGAGGAAGCCCGTTTTAGTTAATTTTATATGTTTTTTATTTTTATTTTTATGTAAAAATTCAGACACGATTCCCGTTTATTTATTCTATTGTATAGTTTTGGACTAAGTTAGTCAAAATGATGACGAGAGACTGTCAAATTCAATTTTTCAAAATTCAAATCATTTATTCAGTAAATGGGCACTTTTACACGTCATTTTTTAAACTGCCAGCGCTTTCGGAAAGACTATCATTGCCAAGAAGAATGCGCCGCAAGAAACTTGGCAGAAAGTCTTTTTTTTTTTCAAAATAAAATAATTACAAATAAAATACTTAAAAAGTACAGTATACATTAAAGAAAAAAATACAAAATAATAACAATAATAATAGAGGGATGTATGGGGTCTCTTAGTTACAAAACTAAACACTACGTTCAGTGGAAGTGTATAATGCTTCCACCGTCATAAATTAATAAAATAAATAATAATAATTTAATTCTGAAATATACATTTCAAGTCAAGTTACCACTAAGCTTTTGGATTCGGAAGGCAAGTTCACGTCTGCCGCCCCCAAAGTTAGCTCACACGCAAGAATGTTAAAATATACCTATACAATATGTATTCTAAATGAGCTAATTTTGCGCGGACGCTATTTTGAAAATATTATATAAAGTGACGGCACCAGTCATGGACATGATAAACACAGAAGTACGCAGTAATAGACCACAAGGATTCAATCCCTACTCATGAACTATACTTAGGGGCTGTTTCACCATCCATTGATTAGATTTAACTGGCGGTTAGGTGTGATGCCGTTTGTTTTGTTCTAATAGATGGAGACGGCATCACATTTCCCCTTAGTCATTAGCATCGGTTATTTGAACATTAGTGTTACTACTTTTAAATAAAAAACCGGCCAAGAGCGTGTACGAATATTTATTCTTTCACAAATATACAATTTTACTCGCAAATGTGATGAAAAAAATGTTGCACGGGCGGTACTGGAATTACGAACATCGACTCATCAAAGCCATCAGTCTTCGACTTCGGGCTTCTAATAGAATCTCGTTCGTAATTCCTCACTTACCGCCCTTAAGACACAATGTACTATTAAGCAGCGGTGTGGCCGCTCCTTAAATCGGTACTTTCGCCTATCTAATATTAGTAAGGATTTGTAAAATAATAATTGTATTTTTTTTAGTTCAACCATGAAGACTCGTCTTTCAGATAAGCAATGAACTTTTTATTCCTTAACTTCCAGCTTCCACGCCCACCTATATACAAAATACAAAATACAAAATATTTTATTGGTCTCAAATTTTTTTTTTTTACATTCTATAAAGGTTGGGACCTCCCATTAAGCATAAAAATGCTTGTGTCGGGAGAGCCCGCTCTTCCACAACAATACATGTGCATGACCAAATTACATGTGCATATTGATTAAATTTTCGTTTAATTATACTTAATAAATGTATAACTAACATAAAACTACAACTATTAAAATACATTAATTAAATTGTGCGTTGCGTTGCGTGTGTGTGTGTGTAAAACCTATATACGTACCAAATTTCATTAAAATTCGTTCAGCCGTTTTGCGTGAATAATTAACAAACATGCACACACACGCACGCACACACGCATGCACAGCCCAAGCCCTCTCATTCTGAGAGGAGGCCTGTGCCCAGGAGTGGGGCGTAAACAGACTGGGATGATGATGATGATGATGATGCACACACAAGCATGCACTCACTCACAAACCTTTTCATTTATACTAATTATAATTAAAAAAAAAAATGACGACCAGATGGCCTAGTGGTTAGATAACCTGGAATAAGAATAAGAATAGTTTATTTGTCAAACATAGGTACAGATGTAGAGATCATAAAATAAAAAAATATAGAACCCTGTATGTTATGCCACATGGCGTACAAAATTTCAGTATTTTTTTTATAATTGCAGCTATTTAAATATACATATCAGTCAAAGAAAGAAAAAAAAAACAAAAACAAAACTGGCTACGAAGCTTGAGGTCCCGGGTTCGATTCCCGTGTCGGGGCAGATATTTGTATGAAAATACGAATGTTTGTTCTCGGGCCTTGGGTGTTTAATATGTATTTAAGTATGTATCTGTCTATATAATTATAATTTATCCGTTGCTTAGTGCCCATAACACAAGCTTTGCTAAGCTTACTTTAGGACTAGTTCAATTGGTGTGAATTGTCCCGTGATATTTATTTATTTATTTAATTATAATGAGAGTGATTAGATGACTGCATACCTCCTTATTCTATGCTCTGCATCTGAATCATTTTTAACCCCCAACGCAAAAAGAGGGGTGTTATAAGTTTGACCGCTATGTGTGTCTGTGTGTCTGTATATCTGTGTATCTGTGTGTGTGTCTGTCTGTGGCACCGTAGCTCTTAAACGGGTGGACTGACTTAAATCCGGTTTGTTTTTATTTGAAATCAGGTTCTCTAGCGATGGTTCTTAGACATGTTTCATCAAAATCAGTTTAGCCGTTTTTGAGATATTGAACTTTGAAGTGACCAAGTCGGGGTTTTCCAACTTTTTGTTGGTTAGGTTAGGTTAGTTTCATTAGATATAATAGAACATTTTTACTGAGTGCAGTTATTCTTCTCACTAAAATCGATGACATGTTTCCTTAGAAAAGGTCTTTCATATCCTATAGTTCCAGTTACCCAAAGTCGTCGATCAGTGGGCTCTGTGGAACCTTTCGCGGGCGAATGAGGAACCCCAAAAACAACATGATGCGTATGCGCCTTGTTCTTCCAATATGCGACATGTTTCTTGGTAGTCAACACACAAAACTTTTCCTGAAACACGTCAAGTTGACCCCATCTGCTACGCGTAAACAGATTATTTTGAATGTCAACGTGTCAACTTTTTAAGAGTCCGTACCCGAAAAGTGAACGGAACCCGACCCTATTTAAGTTCATCAGTTTGGACCCCTTAAGTGGGTAGGTACTAAAAGACAGTACAAGTACCTGGGCGACCGAGCTTTGCTCGGGCTAAAACTTACCAAATTTTATCGAAATCGTTGGAGCCATTTACGACATTCTGATTTTATATATTTTTTTATTTTATTTTATATATTTGATTATTTATATATTTTATGTAACCTTTTTATTTTTCCTTTTTGTACAATAAAGAGTATAAACAAACAAACATATATATATACATATACTAGAATTGCTCGTTTAAAGGTATTAGATAGATAGATAAGGCCACTTGTAGACATCCGTTGTTTTCACCGGACAACGCACCTTGTTTTGCGGTGTTGTATGGCTTCGTCGCCGGACAATGTGTCCGGTGTATGTCAACAAATTCATTTATGTGATACAACACCGCAAGTCCGGCGAAAACCGGCCAAGAGCGTGTCGGACACGCCCGAAATAGGGTTCCGTAGCCATTACGAAAAAATTAAGTAATCAATATTTTTCTAAGGATTTCGTATTTTATACGGAATCTTCCAAGTTTAGGTATATTTCATACCTTAGGCTGCTATTTACTCTTAAACTACTAATAATTCTCAAGCAAACTTAGCCGTTATAGTTTTCCTTGAAAGCTTGATATACTTCCTATCATCCTGAATTTTTTCAAATTTTTCCACCAACCGGTTTAGATTTTAGAGGCGGGGGGACGGTCGACTTCAATAATTTGCACTTTATAGTTGAATATTTCGCAAACAAATCACTGAATCGAAAAATCGTCTTAGCAAACCCCTAATGGTTTTAAAAGACCTATCCAACGATATTCCACACTATAGGATTAGATGAGAAAAAAAAACACCCCCACTTTACGTCTATGGGAGGTACCCTAAAAAAAATTTTTAAGGATTTTTAATTGTACCATTTTGTCGGCATAGTTTACGTATATATCCGTGCAAAATTACATCTTTCTAGCATTGATAGTCCCTGAGCAAAGCCGCGGATGGACAGACAGACAGACATGGCGAAACTATAAGGGTTCCGTTTTTGCCATTTTGCCTCCGGAACCCTAAAAAACGGTCCGTCGTCCGGTGAAAACAACAGACGTCTACAAGCGGCCTAAGTTTATACAAAGACAAAGTGCAGGGAGACAACCGGCGGTTTTGATACATAAAGTGCATTATTACACATCATTTATTGTTACCCCCGACGCAGAAAGAGGGGTGTTATAAGTTTGACCGCTATGTGTGTATGTGTGTCTGTCTGTGGCTCTTAAACGGGTGAACCAATTTGAATGCGGTTTTTTTTATTTTAAAGCAGGCTTTCTAGCGATGGTTCTTAGACATTTTTCATCAAAATCGGTTCAGCTGGTTTTGAGATATTGAACTTAAGTTCAAATTCCGGGATTTTACTAAATTCCCGGATTATTAATAATAATCCCTGTTAATGATAATCTAAATCCCCGTACGAATTCCTAAAAAATACGTTAACGTTACATTTAAAACAATCGTGTCAAATTTCGTGCCGGTCCATGTTTGAGATTTCAAGAGATTTTACCCCGATCCCATTGGATTACGAGTACTTAAGGGGCGATAAAGTAGCCTGTGCGTTATTCCAAGTGTAAGCTGTCTACATACTTAATTTAATCCAAATTCGTTCAGCCGTTTTATAGAGTAACAAACATGAGTAAATTACGCATTTATAATTCCGTCCACGTAAAATTCGGTTTTCGCTATCCCGCGGGAAATATGCAAATTTCCGGGATAAAACTATACTATGTCCTTCCCCGAGACTCGCTGAGACGAGACGGCTTAGACGTGATAAAGTTACACACACACGAACAATCAAACAAACAGACTTGCAAACCTTGGCATTTATAATATTATAAATGGAATATTTAAGTGGGTTATTAAGTGCCTTCACACTCCCACTATCTTAGGTGCCCTGTTATATTTTAATCACCAATTATACATATAACATTATCATCACTTACACATCACATCCTACATACATACACCCGCATAATATTTATATACATATACCTCAGTTTGATTGCCATTATAAATCTGTTTAAAAAAAAAAAACCTCGTTGAGTTTCTTGCCGGAGCTACCCTTCTTGTGTAATATGCATTATATACCTACCTAATTGTTGGCAATAAACGCATTTTCTTTCTTTTTCTTTCTTTTTTCTTTCTTGTTATAGCCTAAATTGAATAAAGATATTTTGACTTTGGCTTTGGCTTTGATCACATGATTAATCTCTTTAAATATTGTAAGCTTGTATAATTTTATTTAATAAAGATATAATTTTGCTTTTATCTTGAAACAGTTTCGCATGTAATGAATTTGGGAGTAGATGCTGACAACTGAGATACAGGTTTATACCTGGTTCAGTGGTCAGTGACCTCACTAAATAATGTACAATCACTCTTTTGATCAATAAAATATTATTATTATTATAAGTGGGATAAGCAGCGTAGGTACTGACGTCGCTGCGAGTATCTCGCACGTGTGAAGTTTCACACGTGCGTGCGTGCGTGTTTTGTTATATACGAGTTCGTATAAAACAAAACATGTTTTAAGAGCTCTATTGTAAATAAAAAACCTGTCAAAATCTCGGAAACCGCGTCACAATTATACCTACAGGTTGTGGACACACAAAGGTGATAACGGTATCAAGGTGAGATGTGCACGTGCCTTTAGTTGACAACCGGTTAACTAAAGCTGTGTTTCCACCAGAGATGTGCGAGGATGTGTTTCGAGGAGTATGTTTTTCACTAACCAATAGAAACGCTTCATTTACCTATGCTCGCTCCGCTCAGCTGTTTCCACTAGAGCTGTGCTGTGCGAGGATAGATAAATAAAGCACAGTGTAACGAGTTTCCCTACAGTAATCCGACGGAGACGTCTAGACAGAGCAATCGTGCGGGGCGTGAGGGGTGAGACGCGGGTGGGAGGAGCCCCAGCTGCATACTTCGCCGTTCTTAGTAGCTTGGGTCAAGTCTTCTAGGGCTATCGCGTTTTTTTAATATTTAAATTTATAATAAAATTTATTATGGTGCATACGACATACATGTACTGTGAGTGCGTGCAAATCTTCATCTCGTATAAACAAGGAACTAAGATTTCATCTATTTATATACAAGCTGAAGTGGGACTGGGCCGGACATGTCTGCCGCATGCACCCGGACCGATGGGCACGGATCGTAACCGAATGGGATCCGAGGGATGGGCATAGGAGCAGAGGCAGACCCAAGAGGAGATGGCGGGACGACCTGAGCGCTTTTCAGCTCGATTGGCAGGTGCATGCCCAGGACAGGGAAGAGTGGTGGAGAAAAGGGGAGGCCTTTGCCCAGCAGTGGGACATAATACATAAGTATATATATATATATAGTTTTTTTTTTTTTTTTATTCGACTGGATGGAAAACGAGCAAGTGGGTCTCCTGATGGTAAGAGATCACCACTACCCATAGACACTCGCAACACCAGGGGGATTGCAGATGCGTTGCCAACCTAAAGGCCTAAGATGGGATACCTCAAGTGCCAGTAATTCACCGGCTGTCTTACTCTTCACGCCGAAACACAACAGTGCAAGCACTGCTGCTTCATGGCAGGATTAGCGAGCAAGATGGTGGTAGCAATCCGGGCGGACCTTGCACAAGTCCTACCACCTGCAAACCAATATAGTTACCTATATTTATCAATTTTTTATATAATTAAATACAATAACAGGAACTTTAAGTCTGTTACGTCTAGAAACCGAAAGTATTTGTCGGTTTAATCTATTAAGTAATATTTTGTAGAAAAAAAAGTTTAATTTTGATACTTCTTACCCCTAGTAAGTATGCCACCCCTAGTTCATTTTGTTTAATATAATTTCGCAATACCAATATTTACCGATTCGTAAAAGACATCTACCTTCCAAATTTTAAATTTGCGACAACCCTTCCTTCATCCCAGCCTATATACGTCCCACTGCTGGGCACAGGCCTCCTCTCAGAACAAGAGGGCTTGGGCCATAGTTCCCACGCGGGCCCAGTGCGGATTGGGAACTTCGCACGCACCGTTGAATCGCTTCGCAGGTTTGTGCAGGTTTCCTCACGATGTTTTCCTTCACCGCAAAGCTCGTGGTAAATTTCAAATGTAATTCCGCACATGAATTTCGAAAAACTCAGAGGTGCGAGCCGGGGTTCGAACCCACGACCCTCTGCTTGAGAGGCGATAGGTCAAACCACTAGGCCACCACGGCGTCAACCCTTCCTTACTTGCGTAAATACCTATACAGGCTGCGGTATCGCTAAACTTCAAAGGCGTCGGCCTACTGTAGGAAAAACTTGTTATACTGTGAATAAAGTGTTTCTATCGGTTTATGAGTTCACGACCAACGTACTCGTATTCCTCGCAACACATCCATGCAAATCTCTGGTGGAAACACAGCCTTATGCCTGACTGTTGAAAACATAAATACGGACTCTTTATAAAAAACCGGCCAAAATAGGGTTCCGTAGCCATTACGAAGAAAATAAGTAATATTTTTCTAAGGATTTCGTAACTAATACGGAATCTTTCATAGTTTAGGTATATTTTATACCTTAGGCTGCTATTTATTTACTTTTAAACTACTTATAATTTTCAAGCAAACTTAACCGTTAAAGTTTTCCTTGAAAGTTTGATATACTTACTACCATCCTGAATTTTTCCACCCACCGGTACAGATTTTAGAAGAGGGGGGGGGCAACGCTCGATTTTAATGAAAATTTTGCACTTTAAAGTTTAATATTTCGCAAAAAAATCAATGAATCGAAAAATCGTTTTAGCAATCCCATACTGGTTTTAAAAGAACTATCCAACGATACCCCGCACTATAGGGCTGGATGAGAAAAAAAAACACCCCCACTTTACGTCTTTGGGAGGCACCCTAAACACCCTTTTTTTACTGTACCATTTTGTCGGCATAGTTTACATATATATGTACCTATCCGTGCAAAAGTACAGCTTTTTATCATTGATAGTCCCTAAGCAAAGCCGCGGCCGGACAGACATGGCCAAACTATAAGGGTTCCGTTTTTGCCATTTAGGCTCCGGAACCCTAAAAACTGCGAAGTTAAGCAACGTCAGCTGCGGTCAGTACTTGAATGGGTGACCGCCCCCGGTTTTCATCATTTTGTTTTTTTTATTTTGTAAGCTATATAATAATTTTACTTAAAGACCATGGATATTTAAATAGTAAAAAATGGTCTAATCATAGACATAGACCTCCCCATAGACCTCCGTTTACTTAAATCGGAAGCGGCCTGCATCCACCGTGAACCCTCGGCTTTAACCAGGTCATCCGTCCATCTCATTGGTGGACGTCTTACGCTGCGCTTGCCGATCCACGGTCTCCATTCAAGAACTTTTCGGGTAGTTTTGATCACGTGAAATCTTCTACTGTTTCCTGCTGATTAATGCTTTGGTCGATTCTGCTGCTCCGTTCTGCCTTGATGGCAGATGGCAGCGTAGCTTACATCTGAACTTTGTACGCTCTAATGACTAATGATGTTTTCCATTACCTGTTCACAACCCGTAATAACCATTTATGGCTAATGGCAACTCCGTGTTTCCTGTTTTATTATAATTGACTACATTTTAATGACACTTTTTACATTTCACGGCCAGTGATTTTTGCCGTATGATAAATTTGTTTAGATACAATTTTGTTTAATACTGTTTTATTGACCATTTATATTTATAATACACCTTTTTTTGTAAACGGTACTGGATTACCTTAATGTTTTCTTTTTACGCTTATTTTTGGTTACATATTTGAATATATAATAATATATTGGACGTAGGTTATCTAACCATTCGACAATATAAACTTTCGTTATTTCGATACAGTCGATATTTTAATTTAGATATTTTGAACATCGACATTTTACCCGTAGGTATTTTAACTTTCGATATTCAAATATGTAACCTTATTTTTTTACGGATATTGTATTGTATATGTACGAGTATGTAAACATTGCCTAAGCACCGTTTAGACATGGCCTCTGGCTTGTACATATTTACTTGTCTATGTAGTCTTTACAATGTATCTATGGAACAAACAATGACTCATTTATTGATTTAAGTTCATAACTCACGCTGTTAGCTCAATGACAAAACGTATTTGTCGTTCTTTAAGGTACGCTTTCATTGAAACGGGGCAAATTGAAACACTGTGGAGTCGACTAATCGCATTTGATGAAATATAATAATAATAATAGCTCGATTAAATAGTTCTGAGTATTCAGCACATCTCGCACCATGGAAACACGCCCTATGAAATGTTCTTTGTTCTAGAAATGTCTGGAGTGGTGAAGCAGTTTCCTGTCGAAAAGGAGTATGAAAAGAATCCTGACATATCTCCTGAAGATATACTGAAGCTAAGGGAGTGGCTGAAAACGCAACCGCATCTGCCTGGAGATTATCTCGATGGTGAGTACTATCAAATGACTTAATTCCTAGCGTGATACGGCTCGCTAAACCGACTTTAGTCCTAAAAACTTTATCGCAAGAATCACAATATGAGTTTTATGGTGAAGGAAACTAAAGGTAAAGTAAGACTAAATACGACAGTGCAGCGGTAAAATTTGTACATCAATGAAACTTTGTAACTTTAGCTTTTAAACGTTGCCCCCCGCCTATATCCCCTGGGAGGGGGTAGGACGCCTAAATTTTAGAAGGACTCGGCAGATACTCATTAATTTCTTGTTCAATGAGACAAGGCTCAACGATCAGAAATGAAAGAAAGAAATAAATTTTAATTTATTAGTAGCAAAATTCGGCACATTCTAACACTAAAAAAATAAAATAAAAACAATAGTAACGGGCTTTGAGAGACCTACGTCCAACAAGAGACTGCGATAAGCTGACGATGCCGGTGACGTTATTCCACGAATCAGTTAGCAAGAACAGGTAGCAATGACGAAAGAGTCGAGATAATAATTTAAAGACTCGACTGCACTAGCACTCAAAAATTACACTGACGCACTGCAAACGCAGCAAAGTGCTTCATGCATCACTTTATTGACGCGAGACTTCCAAACCGCTGCTTTCAGCGTAAGCGGTTTTTAAGCTTAATTGTGAACGGTACCTATGCATTTAAAAACAGCCAAGTTCAAGTCTGTCTCATGCAACGAGTGTTCTATACTTTGTAAGCATGTTAAAATAATTAATTGCGAAACTGAAGTGGCAGTTGGCGGAGCACATTGCTCGCAGGACTGATGGCCGATGGGGTCAGAAGGTTCTCGAATGGCGTCCGCGGACCGGCAGACGAGTTGTCGGTAGGCCTCCAACAAGATGGAGCGACGACCTGGTTAAGATTGCAGGATCGCGGTGGATGCGGAAAGAACAAGACCTGTCTGAGTGGAGAGCCTTGGGAGAGGCCTATGTCCAGCAGTGGACGTCTTTCTTCTTACATGATGATGATGATGATGATGTAAACGCTATAAACGGCCGTATCTATAAAAAATAGTTTTATTACCTAGAGTTCTACTTCTAAGTAAAATGTAGGCAGAGTGGCATCATCTTATGTTGGTTACTTGACAGCTGGCACCCCATTTATTTTTTAACTCAACTTTATATTTATTATTGTAACGGCAATAGAACACGTATCTCAGATGCCGTTCTATTATGGTTCATGAGACACAAACATGTATCTATACAACCTTGAGACGTACAAACGCGGGCGAACAGCGCAGCGACGTTAACAGGGGACCCTGAACAGGTACCGTAGCCTGAAAAGTTGACGAATGAGACACGTCCTTGCGTTTACTATGCGTCTAGTTACGTATGCGGTGTCTAGCGATATGGTCGATCCCTAATACAGTTATTATGATAATCACTTTGATTGCCGTAATTCTATCACGCGAGTCTTGGTTAGGTTAGGTTAGGTTAGTGGGATTTAATTGTTATTACTTATAGAGATATTATAGTTATAATACTTCCAATGCCGACTGGTTAGTTACTATATTATAAGGACGTTGGGAAAAAAATACGAAGTAGATAAGGGACTATTTATAAAGCCCGTCACAACAATTTTGACCATTTTTAGCACCCTCTCCCTTTGTCACGTATTGCTATGAAATTTACAATTATATTATTCCTGTGTCACAAACATTTGACCCCCAAAATAAATATCATTGGACAATTGACATCAATTTACCTTGTACTATAGGTTCTAAGCAACCTATAAACATACTTATATAAATACATATTATTATTTAAAAATAAATAAATAAATATCATGGGACACTTGACACCAATTGACCTAGTCCCAAACTAAGCAAAGCTTACTTATATAGATAAATACATACTTAAATATATATTAAACATGCAAGACCCGAGAACAAACACTCGTATTATTCATACAAATATCAGGGTGGAAAGCACCCACAGAGTCTATAAAGAGTACTCTAAAAGACTCGTGGAGCTGACGCGTGACCAGATGGCTGGAACATATCTGGCACAGCGGATCAGCATTGCCATACAACGTGGCAACCCATCGGCAGCGAGCTGAGGCAAATTTTTCACTTTTAATATTTTTTACCTTAGTTATTTTTAGGATAGTTTTTAATTTAAATTAGTACACACACTATTTTTTTTAATGTCTGTTATTTTATCATCTGCTGAAAATTTCGATTATCTAAATTTTATTTTCAGAGCTGGATCTCATAATCTCGTACCACTGCTGCGAGAGGAGTGCCGAGGTGTCCAAGCAGGTGATTGACCTGCACTACACTCTGCGCACACTGTTCCCCTTCTTCAAGGATCGTTGTTATGACATGAAGATCGAGTTCACTATGAATACTGTGTAAGTGGTCATAGATTTTATTTCATCCGAGCCTACGTATGCCGGGTGTGGCCTGTAATATGAGCAAATAATTAAAACATAGATCATACTCGTCAAACTGAACAACTGCAGCTAATTCAGCGACTTATATAATTAAATAGTTTTTTAATTTATATTACACTTTTAAGTTATTATTATTATTATTCAACTCAATGACGGCCTTAAGGTTGGGCCAATGACAGTTAAATTAAAGATAAATATATTCTCCTTATTCACGTTGTACGGTGATTGTAGTTTTTGCAACTTGATAGCAAAATTCCAAAAACCACGCGGAGACAACTTGCGCATTAAAAAATGTCAAACACGAGAGCAATATAGAATTTTGTGATCACAGTTCACTGTTAAGGTTAATCGCCGCATAAAACACTATCAAAATTATACTTCAACTAGCCAAAGAAACAGAAATAGCAAAATTAGACATTGTCTACATCCGCCATGTTCGAATGCTACAAATCGGATCCACTTTTAAGTTTATACGAAGAAACAATGTAAAGCAAAATGCTTGATGTTTGTAGCGTGACAGGTGACGTCAGTTGTGTTCAGGATAACGTACATTGATAGCAGTATCTAATTTGTATGAATAAAGGAGAATTCAAAGACTCCATTATTTTTAAAAGTCGCGGAAGTAATGTTGTTCAGTTTGACGAGAACGATCTATGTTTTAATTTTTTGCTCGTATTACAGGCCACACCCGGTATAGCACGTTCTACGGCTATGCCACATAGAGGGGAAGTATTTATCTTAAATTAAATATTTGACATAGATAGAGACCTAATCAACTTAGGAAGTCGAAGCACTCATCACAAGGCATTGTCATTTCAAAGTTTAATATTTCAAAGACTACGTTTCTGCATTTTTTTTAATACATTTCTTGGACTACAAGGCAACGTAACGAAGGGGATTGACTCACAAACTTTTAAATATGTAAATTTAATGTTTAAATAAATATAGCTAAAACCACCGCTAGAAAACTAGCTTTAACCTATGTTACTCTCTAGCCCATAAACTATCTCTATGCCAAAAATCACGTCAATCCGTCGCTCCGTTACGGCGTGAAAGACGGACAAACATACACACTTTCCCGTTTATCCATACTAATATTATAAAAGCGAAAGTGTGTTTGTATGTTTGTGTGTTTGTCCGTCTTTCACACCGTAACGGAGCGACGGATCGACGTGATTTTTGGCATAGAGATACTTTATGGGCCCGAGAGTGACATAGGCTACTTTTGTCCCGAAAAAATGCACAGTTCCCGAGGGAACAGAGCACGATAACCGAATACCACGCGGGCGGAGCCGCGGGCAAAGTCTAGTAATATTATAAGTATGGATGTAAGACCTTATGTACGACATGATGATGATGATGTGATCCTGTTATCCTCACTAGGGCTCGTAGAAGAGTTTACCATTTGGCTCGATCTTGCGCGGCTTCTTCCAGCTCTTCCCAGCCGAGACCAATTGAGCCAGCCTCCTCAACTGATCGCCTCCACGTGGTCCGAGGACGTCCTGGCCGTCTTCTGCTAGTAGATTGCCAACGGAGACCCTGCTTGGGCAGGTGATCACTCGACCCTCGAAGCGTGTGTCCAATCCATCGCCATTTCCTTGTCAGAACTTCTCGGCTTACTGGCTTCTGGTCAGTGATTTGCCACAGTCTTGCGTTTAAGATAGTTCGAGGCCAAAAAATTCCAAGGATACGCCTCAGGCATTTGTTAACAAACAAAACAAACACTTGTTAATTTGTTATGTACGTCATGAAATGCAATAAATAAATTATTATTATTATTATTTTGTTATTCCTGCAGGCTTATAGCACCTCTCCCGACGCCGACGGTGCATGGCTACCGCGCGATCTACGCGCGTCTTCTGGACGCTGACCCTCGTCACTTCAACTTCGTCGACGCCGTCCGTACCTTCATGATGATCTTCGATCTGTGGCAGTACGAGGAAGGCACGTGGCCTGGGTAATATTTATCAAACTTTATCAACATTAAAATCAAAATCAAAACGGTTATTTTGCAAGCAGCTCACAAAGGGCTCTTATTCGTGTCATTTTTTATTTTTTTATGCTACCAGCGCTTTCGGAAAGACCGCCATTGCCACGAAGAATGCGCTGCAAAAAACTTGGTGGAAAGTAATTTTTTCAAAACTTTACCGCATACTCTCCACCAAAAGTCGTGACGTTTACGGCACGTCACTGCGATTCCTCACCGTCAGCGTATTTTGAGCAGCGTTGTGGAGGGCATGCTATAAAAACGGTGCGCATACGATGCGTCACTGCGATTCCGTACCGTCACCTTTTTTAAGCAGCGGTGTGGCCTCTCCTTAATGCGTCCGAGTTGGGAAACTTCGATAGCGCGACGTAGCATTTGGAGTCTCTACGTTTGCTTGCTAGAAGTCGCTACACTGTTAAATTTTCACGGTACGCATTCACATTTGGCCGTTTCTCCATTTTCTGGTGGCAGTAAAGCTATTTTCTTGAATTCACAATTCTATTGAAACCTTTTCTTGATAAATCCGTTTGCAATGATTGACAAGTTTAATAACAAGAACCGTTTAATTGCAGTTTCGTGCTGATAATTGACATGGACACGGCCGTGGTCGCGCATCTTGCGAGAGTAGAGCTCATGGCCTTAAGACAAGTACTATACTTCCTGCAGGTAAGTCTAAGTTCATCAGCATCATCATTCTCGCCTTTATTCGTCCCACTGCTGGGCACAGGTCTCCTCTCAGAGGGCTGGACCGTACTTCCCATATAGACCCAGTACGGATTGAAAGTTTCACACACACCATTAAATTGTACCATGTTTCTATCACGGAAAAAATAACGCTTTTCTTTCAAAAATGTGATGAAATCATCTTTGTAACTTACACTGTGGAAGAGCAATAAAGTATTATAAGTATAGAGTAATAGCTTTTAACCGCGGCTGCGCCCGCGTGGAATTCGGTTATCGCGCGCTGTTCCCTCGGGAACTGTGCATTTTTCCGGGATAAAAAGTAGCCTACTCGTATGTCACTTTTGGGCTTATAAACTATCTCTATGCCAAAAATCACGTCCATCCGTCGATGTGAAAGATGGACACACACAAACACATACACTTTCGCATTTATAATATTATTATGGATTGAAAAGCTTTTTATAAATATTATTTTATTTACCATAATATACATTAAATACGGCTGAAAAATGTAACCTTTCAGCCGGGGAAAGATACTTAGGTACAGTCACCAGCATTAATATCTGCGACAGCGGAGCGTGCAAAAATATCTGACACGTCCTTCTGGCCCTAGAAATAGAGTCGTATCAGATATTTATGCACGCTTGTTGTGTCAGATATTGGTGCTGGTGACTGTACCACTGAAAAAATGGAAAGAACTCCGCAATAACCCACAACTATTTATGGGTCTTTGATTTCAGGAAGTTATGCTAGTGAAATTGAAGGGTGTCCACTTCCTGAACGCGCCGGGCTTCATGGACAAGCTGCTGCTGATGCTGCGGCCGTTCCTGAAGAAGGACCTGCTGGATATGCTGTACATCCACCAGAGAGACTCCAGCTCTACCTACGACCACATACCGAAGAAAGCTTTTCCGAAAAACTGTGGAGGAGAATACAAAGATTTTGAGACCATCAAAGGTATGATTTGGTTTTAATAATTCAAAAACGTACAAAATAATAAAAAAAAAACAGACAACGGGACAGGTGAAAACTAAATAAAATTTTGTGAAAAAAACGCTGCACTTAAAAAAAAAAACAGTTTATTGCAGACAGAGTCCATAGCGTTAGTACATTATTCACTTAAAAACTATGTCAGTAATTATAGTACATTGTGTCTTTAGGGCGGTAAATAAGGAATTACGAACGAGTCTATTAAGACTTCGGGCTTTAATGAGTCGATGGTCGTAATTCTAGTACCGCCCGTGCGACATACAATGTTTTTCATCACATTTGCGAGTAAAATTGTATATTTGTAAAAAAAACTAATATTTTTTCAATAATTGCCGATACCGCTGTGTGCGCTCTTGGCAGCGCTCTGCAGCATATGCATGGCGTGCGTGTGCAGCGCGCGCACGCGCAGAGCGCGCCATGCAGTAACAAACTCATTTACCGACCTTGGGCTTCATGACAAGAAAATTAGTACGGGCAATGACTCATTTACCGACCACGGCTTTCATGACAAGCACATTACGGTCGAGGGTTTTTTTGGGGGGTTGCAACCAAGGTAGCCTGCATGTTACGACACTGTTTACGAGCAAGTGTGATGATAAATATTTTTTTACTTAAAGCATTAACGTCTTGTTTTCTATCCTCAGAGGAACTGATCGTCCGTCTCCAAAGCAACCCCACGTTCTTCCGGGACGAGAACAGACGCCGGGTCAACGAGACTCTAAGGAAAGGGAAGAAGGCCACAGTCGAGGACTTGTTCGGGATACAGGGTAGCTTCAAGAAGCTGGATATTGACTAGGATAGGAAAATGAGCCTACGCTTCTACCAGAGATGTGCGATAATGCCTTGGGAGGAATGTGTTTTTCATGAACCAATAGAATCGCTTCATTTACCTATCCTCGCAACGCAACGCATCTTTGCACATCTGTGGTGTAAGCGCAGCCTTAGGGTAGGATAGGAAATATAGGGCAAGATTTAATCTTTGTCTGACGTGACGTGTCGTGATGCATCAGAATGGTTATAAAACTACCTACTCCAGAAGTAGACGGTTGGGTTTCCCGTGTTAAATATTTTCATTACATTTTTTTATTGAAAATAAAATAAAATATATATTATCAGATAACAATGATCCAATTGTACAAGTAAAAAGAAATGTTAGTTCAATAAAAATATAATTGTCAATTCAAAATAACTTAAATTATGAATTAATATTTGCGAATTATTTATTTACCTATTCAATGTCCATTTTAAATATATGGATATTTAATGTCTCATTAAAAATTAAAAACAATATTACATTTTTTTAAGTGTTATAGTCAAGCCTTTAACACAGTATTTTTTAAATATCGCCTATTTATGTGAAAACATTAGTTAACTACGATAAAAGAAATCCTGGAATACATTTATTACTGGGGGTGTTCAGGCAGAGTAACCCGACCACCTCCTGAAATATTCCGCCATAATTTTAAAACACCTTGTATATTAATCCTTCGAACTTTTTCTCTGTATAGTTTTAGTTGTATAGACTGTAAAACAGGGGTCGGCAACGCGCGGCCCGCGGGCCGCATGCGGCGCGAGACCTTTCTCCTTGGGGCCCGCGACTGTTTTATAATATCACTTACAGTAGGTACGGTCACGAACGTTAATTTGGGACCCATTTCGTGAAAAAGTCCTTTGAACAGTCATACAAAATGTCAGATATTCGATCTTAAGTGGTTCCCAAATTAGCGCTCGTGGCTGTACCTACCCACAGTAGGTAACTAGAGATACAGATCAATTAGGTACAAAATTATCTTACAAGTGCGGTGCGGCCCGCCTTTATCTATTTTTTTCACTATGTGGCCCATGTCTGCCAAAAGGTTGCCGACCCCTGCTGTAAAATATATGTCTACCTAATGCATTAAAGATTAAACCATGAACCACAGGCCGTTTCTGACGCTCGCGACCGCAATCAAATGACAGATTTCGCATACAAAAACTGTCATTTGATTGCGATCGAGAGCATCAGAAACGTTACGCAATACAACCTCAGATTTATACGAGTATACATATTTGTTTGGTGCAATGTGTTATTATGGATTGTTGTCTCTTTCTCTCATTTTAAATGCATGAAACTGATACCGTTCTGACGCGTCATGCCCCGTCGTGTCAGACAAATTTGATGGACGCTAATAATGTACCATCAACCAAATAAGTGGTCTATCAATTTTAAACAAGTTCCTATCAACGAATATGTCGCTAAAGTCGAACTTTCAAGTTGACAGACACGTCTTTTGGCATTATTGTTTTATGACATGCAAACGATTATCAACTTTAGGGTGGTAGACCACATATTTGGCTGATGGTACGATGGACGATACGGCCACTACGGCCACTGTCAGGGTAGAACAGTGAGACCCTAGGGGTTCAATTTGAGTAAAACGAATTTAGGTTTTAGACGTTTATTTAGCCCCTAAGGCTTTTCTGACAGAATAGAAATAAAAATAAAAAAAACTCGAGGGTCGCGGATACGAAAGAGTTGAGTTGGAATGCGTTTTCTTTGGAGAGGCTTCCCTGGACTAGAGTCCGAAGCGCAGGTGCTGGACAAAGGCTGGAGGAAGTAGGGCCTCCAGGGCCAGCAAGCAGCAGCAGTCCTTTCAATAGAGGAAGGACAGGGGCTTCGGTTTCAGGCAGCCGTGCAGGTGTTGGTGAAAACGGTGAGGGGTTCAATCCCAGACCGTACTGTACGATGGACGGTAATAAAGGAGATTTTAATCATGTTTTATTTTATTTTCCTCATAATCATCCCAGCCTATATACGTCCCGTAGGATGCCCAGCTGTGGTTGGGCACAGGCCTCCTCTCAGAATCAGAGAGCTTAGGCAGTATTTCCCACGCTGGCTCAGTGTGGATTGGGAACGTCACCCACGCTATTGAATTGAATGAGCGATTGAAAAAAGTTTATTCAACACACACATAATAGTTACAAACAAAAGTTACAAAAATAGTTGAAATACAAAATATGAAATAAAATATAAAATAATATATAATTTTGTATGTGTGAGTGAGAAGGTCCCGCCTCAGCATAAATGCAGATCCTGGGATGGAGTCAGCGCTGGTCTTCCGGCGGGACCATTTTTATTGAACACATCCGCCCTTTGCAATTTCCTCCAAGTTTCCTCACGATGTTTTCCTATACCGTAAAACTCCTTGTAAATTTCAAATATAGTTTCGCGCATGAATTTCTAAGAAGTCAGAGGATTAGAATCCACAATCTGCTTCAGAGGCCATAGGTCAAACCACTAAGCCACCACGGCTTCAATTCGATCTATCAACGGCATAGTTGAGTTTTAAGCGCGCTAAAATCCGGCGTTGTTATTGGTCGATTAATTTTTCTGCAAAACAAATATGTATAGACATCTCCCGGTGACATTTTCTAAATCAGTTATATCTTAGATTTCTAAGGGCCTACAGTACCGGCAAACATCTTGAACAAATGTCTTTGCCTGCGCAGAAGCGCTACGTACGCTAGCTGAAGCTGTTTCCACGGCGCCGACGGGTAGACGCCTGTTGTAAAACAGTACGAGCAGCGCTAACTGCACGCGTCGCGTGCGACGGATTTTTCCTGCAACCTGCCCGCAGGCGTGCGCCCGCGCAGTGCACCCTTGCACCGTCGCAGCAAGCGTAGGTCCTTACTTAAAAAACGTGACAAATAAAATCAAATAGAGGCTTTTTTGCTTCTTTCGGCACACTCTTATTTTGTATGTAAGGGTATGTAAGTTTGTCTTATTCTTAATTGTATTTTTAGGGTTCTGTACCTCGAAAGGAAAAAACGGAAGCCTTATAGGATCACTGTTGTCCGTCCGTCCGCCCGTCTGTCAAGACCTTTTTTCTCAGGAACGCGTAGAGGTATCAAGCTGAAATTTATATCAAGTACTTAATTTATGTGAAAAAATCAAATTTCTAAGCCAACGCAATCAAAAGATACAGCCGTTTATATTGCAAATTTTCGACACTCGCAGGGAATCAAAACCTACAGGGTACTTCCCGTGAACTCAGAATCTTTATTTGGTACAAAGCAACGTCTTATAGTACAGATAAAGGAAAATTGCGAAAAGCATGATTTTTAGTTACATCATTTATAATAAAAATATTGTACGGAACCCTCGGTGCGCGAGTCCGACTCGCACTTGGCCGGTTTTTTTTTTTGCTGTGCCGAATTATGGCTAGTAAATTTATTCTTGCTCTCTTTCTTTCTTGTTCTTATAACGACTACTTTTAATGTGGAGCGACCTTTATACATCTCCATCATCATATCAGCCGTGGGACGTCCACTGTTGGACATAGGCCGTCCCCATAGACTTCTAGTTAGGCCTGCATCCACCGTGAACCCGCAGGTCAACGGTC
>NC_133480.1:16515957-16633673 GCF_025370935.1 Choristoneura fumiferana
TAGAATTTTGAAAAATTTGAATTTGACAGTCTCTCGTCATCATTTTGACTAACTTAGTCCAAAACTATACAATAGAATAAATAAACGGGAATCGTGTCTGAATTTTTACATAAAAATAAAAAATAAAAAAATATAAAATTAACTAAAACGGGCATCCTCTTCCAAAGGCAAGCGCAGCGCGGGGCATTGTGCCTAAGACGCTAGCGGTGTTGCCTCGTTGCACTGCAAGGCTCAGTCTTAGGGCGAAGAAAAAGCCTGCTCTATGGTCGCCAGATATGCCGATTAGTTTGTCCGACACTTCTTTCATAATTTTTTTTTGTGTCGGACGACCAAGGCCAAAGGTTTCGACCGCAAGTGCCGCAAAAAAATAAATTGAATTTGAACACTTTAAAGCTATCAATTTCTCAGGAACATCAAAAGGTATATAAAAAAACTAAACTAGAGAGTTTATGTTTCGTAGCTTTAAGAACATATAAGATATTTAATACAATTTCAGTGAATTTAAGAAGCTGTTACGATTTTGGATGAATCAGTCCCGACTATATCTATTATAATAACTTCTGGACTACAAGTAGGCTTGTTTTTTACTATATTTAGTTTTTATACTATTAAGAAAGCAGTGACAATTTTGATTTATTGTAATATTTAGCTTGTGCATTCCTAAATAATAAGAATTTTGTAAGTAGTAAGTAACTACTTTCGTCGTTTATATAAAAAAATACATTAATTGACGTTTAAAATAAGTACTTACTACTGTTAAACAAAAACACAAAAAAGTCCTTAACACAAAATAAAACCAAAAAGATATCTTTTCAAATTAATTCACAATATCACCATTATTTTTAAACTCTGCAACTAAACTCTGCCGCTGGGTCGGCACGAGAGTCGCTACTGGCGAGGAAACGCCAGCGCACGCCACGGAAGGTTTTCGTAATTTAAAATTACTATTCAGAGATCCCCATAGGTTATAATACTAATTGTTGTTTATCGAGTGCATTTATTTATATGTTATATTATCCTTTCTTCTCACAGTGCATAAATTACTGTTCGCCTCGAGTTTCCCTTTCTAGTTAGGTTAGCTTGAAAAGATCCCTTTAAAGGATAAGGTCGCCTTTGTAGTCTTTTTGTAAACACATACATGAACATGAATGATTGTAAACCAAAATAAACAAAAAAAGGCAGATGTAGAATATTTCCACAATTTAAATCAAATAAAGAAAGTCAAATCCTATCTGCTTTATCTGCCTCACATTTAAGGTTGACAAGTGATTCCGACATGTACCACCTATAAATAAGATAATGAAGGATTGTTTTTTGAATTGTATGCTACCTAATAGTATTGATTTGCATTTAGATTAAGATTTTGATGCCAAAATGTGGCAGAGCATACATGACATGTACCTATAATATTCTTCTGACATATGTAATACCTATTGTAACACCTGCGTATGTCTCCTGCGAAAATAAAAAAATAATTTCATTTAATTTCATTTGTTTTGTTGTTTTCTTTTTGTATTATTTTTGTGTTTTATGTACAACTAGCTTTTGCCCGCGGCTTCGCTCGCGTTAAATTTGGGAGTAACGTACATTTACTTTCTGCGATCCTTTTTGTGTGATTTTTTTCGGAGGATTATATGGAAATACGAATACAGACAGATTTTCTTTTAGACAGATGGTGGATATTTTGTAATACAAAAATCGACCTACATACGTAATTAATTATGATTCTTACCAACTTTGAAACCCTGCTTCGCTGATTCAGGGTTGGAATTTTAGAAAACGTTAAAGTACATACATGATATAGGATTATATCCCGAGAAATTGTTAAGTTCCCGCGGGACATGAATTACTGTTATGATCTATTTTAATATTCTTAATTGTCGATTAGAGACACATTGTAGCTTTCTATTATTGAAATAATTTTGAAAATCTGCCTCAAAATTGAAACTTATTTTTATTCTGCGGAAAGTTTGCAATTTTTTTTAAAGTAAGTAGTCTAATGTCAATCAGGGATAGGATAGTGTATCTTTATATTGATAAAAGAATTATTTAAATCAGCTCAATAGTTTCAGAGAAACAAACAAAGTTGAGATATTTTCCTATTCTTTCTATTTCTCTAATCTTTGCCCTAGTGCACCTCTGCATTACTTTAGGTCCATCTATGCCAAATTTCTCATCGTAGCATGCTGAACGGTTGTGTTGCTCTGAAGATGCGCTCTGGTTGAGTTCGAAACGCGTCATTGTAAAGTGGTGGTGGTGATAGATGGATTTGTGTCATTTGTGTGTTCTTACAGTGTAGAGGTGGAGAAACTGCATGAACACACATTGCATGGGCACAAAAGTAGCTATCATAAAGGTCGCGGGTGGGCAAAGTAATTGTGTCAGCTCGTTGAACGTACATGTAAAATTTCGTATCTATGCTATCAGCCCTTGAGGAGTTCCGTCATCAGCAGACGAACCTGGCTGCAGCATCAGGTGGTATATATCATATAAACGCATTGTAATTGAAATTTAACAATCATGTAAAGTATTTAGCGTGTGCCATCAACTTTTGAGGAGTTCCCTTCTACGGAGACGATCCTCGCCAGGATGAGCAGGATGTCACTGCTAAATAATTGTTACCAAATTTACATCAGTTTGCCAAATCTCCAGTCCCCAGTTTTTGGTTGGCTTGGTTTAGCTTATGCGTTTTTTGATTCGGTTGGTAAGTATATAAAATCCTCTTTATTCGTTTTATCCCGTGGGATATTCGGAAAATCTTTGAAACAGTTTTTACCTACCTGCATGCCAAATTTGATGTTTCTAATAATTACAGTTACGCAAATAGGGCCATTTTGAAGTGAAAATATAAATCCCATTTTATTCCCTATCCCGTGGGACATTTGATAAATCCTGAAAATAGTTTTTAGCTGTTAGTATTACCTACTTGTTTACCAAATTCGAAGTCTCTAATAATTATAGTTACGGTAAAAGGGTCAATAATTGAAAGTGAAAATACAAATCCTATTTATTCACTATCCCGTGGGAATTTGGAGAAATCCTTAAAAGCGTTTTTAGCTGTTAGTATTACCTACTTGCATGTCAAATTTAAAGTTTCTAATAATTATAGTTACGCAAATAGGGCCATTTTGAAGTGAAAATATAAATCCCATTTTATTTCCTATTCCGTGGGAATTTTGATAAATCCTGAAAATAGTTTTTAGCTAGTATTACCTACTTGTTTACCAAATTTGAAGTCTCTAATAATTATAGTTACGGAAATAGGGTCATTATTTAAAAGTGAAAATACAAATCCCATTTATTCACTATCCCGTGGGAATTTTGAAAAATCCTGAAAACAGTTTATAGTTGTTAGTATTATCTATTTGCATTCCAAATTTGAAGTTTCTAATAATTACAGTTACGGAAATAGGGTCATTTTGAAGTGAAAATATAAATCCCATTATTTCCCTATCCCGTGGGAATTTCGAAAAATCCTTTCTTAGTGCGTGTCTACACCTATCAAGCAATATATATTCCAAATTTCAAGTTTCTAGGCCTAGCGGTTTGGGCTGTGCGTTGATCTATAAGTCAGTCAGTCAGTTTCTTCTTTTATATATATAGATAGATAAAGTACCTATTTACATACACTTATACATACATACATAAAAATGTTTACTTTAGCCGCTTTTAAGACATTAAACACTCATTCTTTCAGGTCATTTTGGAAAACAAAGGTAAGAAGCCAAATTTTATTTTTTATTTTCCCAAAAATATGATACAAAGATTTTTTTAAAGAGTGTGTTCGCATTTATATAAACTGGGAATTAGGTGATACCTACCTAGTGTTTATAACTAGGATTACTAAACAAAGCATACATCAGGGTTATCAATTAAGTCATTTTTTATTTAGAGATACAAAACCCCCGGTGCACGAGTCCGACTCGCACTTGGCCGTTTATTGAAAACATAATATAATTATGATTATTTTTAAACAAAAAACATGATTTGCGTCAACGCGTATTTTTTAGGTATTATTAGGTAGAGATCGTTTCCGCATGTTTTTGGAAACGTAGTAGGTAATTTTTCATCACACTTGCTCGTAAACAGTGTCGTAACATGCAGGCTACCTTGGTTGCAACCCCCCAAATAAAACCCTCGACCTTAATGTGCTTGTCATGAAACCCGTGGTCGGTAAATGAGTCATTGCGCGTACTAATTTTCTTGTCATGAAGCCCAAGGACGGTAAATGAGTCAGGGCCCGTACTGATGGTGCTGCGCGCGCTGCTGCAGGACTACATGGAGGAGGCGGAGGGCGGCACTGCCAAGAGCGCAGCCTAAGGTATCGCCAATATTTGGAACAATTATATTTTTCTTTTACAAATATAAAATTTTACTCGCAAATGTGATGAAAAACATTGTATGTCGCACGGGCGGTACTAGAATTACGAACATCGACTCATTAAAGCCCTCAGTCTTCGACTTCGGGCTTCTAATAGACTCTCGTTCGTAATTCCTTATTTACCGCCCTTAAGACACAATGTACTATTGTGCATTGAAATAATTAGCATAATGATTCTAATTATCTGATATTTTTAAGCTAAACATCCTACTATCTATAGAACTATTTAATTATACCGGGAAACGAAACAAATTAATACAGATAGGCTAAAGTATGGGTCCGCGTATGCACTACGGCCCAAGCCCTCTCATTCTGAGACGAGGCCTGTGCCCAGCAAGGGGACGTGTATAGGCTGGGATGATGATGATGATGGAAGTAAATGGTGAAAAAACAGAAGAAATGTTTATTGAAATTAAACACAAAGGCATTAAAAATGCTTGCAAGAATATGGGCCTCAAAATTCTTTAGGGATAGGTACAGTCAACGACATAAATAAGTGATCATTTCTGTACCTTGTCGCTTTCAGTCGTTACACATTTTCGTATGGCTTTTCAAACATGACTTTAAAGTGACAAGGTGACAAAAGTGATCACTTATTTATGACGTTGACTGTACTTGTACCTCACCTTGCTATGCACTCGTACCTCACCTTGAAATTAGAATTTTGACCCCAAAATGCCGGTTTCTAACTTAGAATGACGAACACGTTCTGGCCGTACAAAACGAACCCATTTTTCAACCGACTTCAAAAAAGGTTCTCAATTCGTCTGTAGTAAGTTTTTTTGTTTGTATGTTATGTTTTGTTCTAAAGAAAATACTACCGAGGTGGTCCCATTAACACCAAGTCAAGATCTAATGATGGGATCTTAGAGAAATTGAGGGCAACCATCGAATCTTTAAAGCACACCTTTAGCGATTTTGCCATTTTTAATGCCAGTCAAGTATTAATTAAATTCAGAACGTCGACACTACTTTAAAAAAAAACTCGTATCTAATATCAAAATGTCATCAAAATTTTACCTTGGCATAATGTGCATAAAGTTCACTTGGAAAAATTATCTATTTTGAGTTACGGGTTTTTTTAAAGTAGTGACGAATTATTATTTGGTGAACTGGACCTGATAAAGAAGACTGTAGGTACCGGTACTCTGTTATAAAATAATATAACTATGCCGTGTCTGAGCTTAATCGTTGTGAGATGCACTTTGGCTACAAATAACTAAAAACTATGCAAAATTTTTTTTACAAAAAAATGAACTGACTTCAAAAACCTTGAAAACAATTTTGTACTAGTTTGAAGGTTTTTGAAGTCGGTGTTGGCTGACTGGCAGCCAATTAGATAGAATATTAGTTTTTTAATGAAAAATATGATTTTGATTTAGAACACGTCAGTATTGAAAGCCAAATTGTTCTCAAAAATAATAGGTACGAAATAAATAATTATAATCCGAGAAGCTGCGCTGTTTCCTTCATCAACATTTGTGGCGACCGTGAATATGGAACAACATCTTCGGACAAGGAAACAGTTGCGGCGGAAATTCACGCAAGCTGCAAACACACTCGAACTAAAGCTAGCAGAGATTCAAGGAGGAGTGTTATCAATCCAGGTGAAGACGGATTTTGAGTAACTTATTGATGTGACCGAAAGGATGTTCTGAAACGATAGTGCCATACAAAATCTTACGCTAGAGCCCAAAGAGGAATACGATGAGAAGGAATTTAAAAGCACTTTGATGAAGCGGAGAATTAGAAACGAAGGTGGATGGCGCTTCGATTAATGTATGAACAATTAATGCAAGAGGCCAGTCAAGAAGTTTTGCCAGCAGTGAAAAACATAACCTCATCTTGGACTTGAAGTAACTATAATTATGACAAGACTTCAAGTCAAGAATGTATTCAACGAGATGGTGGTACGAAAAGCACTGAGTAGGCACAGACAGACGGTTTCAGCACTAACAGTCCGGAGTGAACAGAATCTCATGCTACCCAAGAACTGGAGGAATGTTGAATTTATGACTTTGGGGATAAATTGAAGAAGAAAGAAAAAAAAAAATAAGAAACGATGATATATCTAGAAACCTTCGACTAAGTTAAATGTTTGTAGGATTTTGTTTTGATTTTATACCTACTTACTTGACATTTTTGTGTGTTGGGAGGGGTTCTCTTTTGATTTGTATAATTATTTTCCCGACTTCTTTTTGAAAGCCAAATTGTTCTCAGAAATAATAGGTACGAAATTAATAATATAACTCGAGAAGTTGCGCTGTTTCCTTCATCAACAGTCGGTTCCATTTTTATTTAAAAAGTTTTTTTTGATAGTAATAACGGACGGACTAGAAATATTTTTCTTTGTAAGGTGGCAAGCCTCCTAGGTCTAAGTGGATAGATGACATTGCGAGAGTTGCGGCAAACGATTTTTGTAGATGCAAGATGTCGTCCATTGTGGCGTTCTGAGAGGGAACTCTACAAGTGTCCTGCCGTGAAGCAGCAGTGCTTGCACTGTTGTCATTCGGCGTGGAGAGTAAGACAGCCGGTGAAATTACTGGCACTTGAGGTATCCCATCTTAGGCCTCTAGGTTGGCAACGCATCTGCAATTCCCCTGGTTTGCAGATGTTTATGGGCGGTGGTGATCTCTTACCATCAGGAGACCCACTTGCTCGTTTGCCATCCAGTCGTATAAAAAAAAGGGTGTCGTCTTCAACTGATGACAACATTTTTTTTTGTATTGGGAAACAAACAGCTTAAAATAACAAAAATAAGTTTTTTGTAAAAAAAAATCATTTTTAAATCAAGCGTTTTATGCTAACTGTAGTTTTTGTGACTGTATTTGCATTGTCATACTATTTTCAAGTCGATGCCATTTACCGATTAGGAGTTCCATCCTGCAGAGACGATCCTGGCTGGACCACCAGGATGTCACTGCCAGATCAGAGGCATTGTCACCAGATTTACATAAGGATGCCAAATTTCAAGTCAAACTATCTGGAAGTGGGTCAAATTCAACTTGCAAGATTTGACCCGCACATACATTTATAAATAGATAAGTACATACAAAGCAAGTTAACATAGTTAAGCAAGTACATAAGCCAAAACAGTTTCCACTTTTACTAGCTATTTTTTTTCCAACCTAATACTCAGATATAGACAGAAAATTTAGTGATGATTATTATGATGAAATTTAGGTACATTAGCGATCCCTTCAAATAGCGAACCTACTGTGTTAAAAATAAAGCTGTGTTAAAAATAAAGTTGTGTTAAATACTTGTGATGTATACATATCATTTAATAATATTGTAAATCAGTTTAAAAAAAAAATAATATATATATACCTCGTTGAGTTTCTTGCCGGATTCTTCTCAGCAGAGGTTTTTCCGAACCGGTGGTAGATTTTTATGACATTCATAAGTGCTTGTTATAGCCTAAATTGAATAAAGATATTTTTGACTTTGACTTTGACTTTGATTGTGGTGTTCTAAGGGGGAGGCTTTTGTTCAACAGTGGACATCTTCTGGCTGATGATGATGATTTTTGGGCTGCATTCTTACGAAGTTGCGAATTAAAGAATGTCGCAACTGGTTTCGCGTGTTCCTGACGCAAGGTTGTTTGTCTGCAGAAACATAACGACTGGCCAAACAGGTTGCAAAGCGAAAACGTAGCCCAGAACTTGTAAAATACTTGCAGAATCATA
Organism: Choristoneura fumiferana; assembly: GCF_025370935.1. Taxonomy (NCBI): domain Eukaryota; kingdom Metazoa; phylum Arthropoda; class Insecta; order Lepidoptera; family Tortricidae; genus Choristoneura; species Choristoneura fumiferana. The sequence continues at coordinate 16,524,028 of NC_133480.1, forward strand.
TATGAGTCATGGCCTAAGATTGGTTTAGGTGGATGACACAAATTAAATCGGATAAATGAGTCTAGATAGGGCCGCATGGCAGAAACAACGGGAGCCCTTTGACAAGCAGGTGGTCCGCCCGGATTGCTACCACCATCTTGCTCGCTAATCCTCCCGTGAAGCAGCAGTGCTTGCACTGTTGTGTTTCGGCGTGGAGAGTAAGACAGCCGGTGAAATAACTGGCACGTGAGGTATCCCATCTTTGGCCTCTAGGTTGGCAACGCGTCTGCAATACCCCTGGTGTTGCAGATGTTTATGGGCGGTGGTGATCTATTACCATCAGGAGACCCACTTGCTCGTTTGCCATCCAGTCGAATAAAAAAAAAGCAGTGAGACAGTTTAACGGGCTGATAAAAAAAGTCTGCAGGCTGATTCAGAAGACGTGAGCAGGACCAACTCTACCCCTTAGTAATTGGTAATGAATCGTTAACAATCGTATTTAAGTAAAATCCTCACAATTAGTAAATAGTTTAATACTTTTCGGTTGCAAAATTAAAAAAAAAAAACAAATCTTACTAAATGAAATTTCTACCAGGTGTGGCCTGTAATACGAACAAATAATTTAAACATAGATCGTCCTCGTCAAACTGAACAACATTAGTTCAGCGACTTTTAAAAATAATGGAATATTTGTTTTTTTCCTTCTTCATACAAATTAAATACTGCTAGAATACAACTGACGTCGCCTTTCACGCTAGAAACATCAAATTCGAATAAACTTTTATTTATTTATTTATTTATTTATTGTGAAACAAACAGTCACACAAAGGCAAGGTTACAAATATTTATATGCAACTATTACAGACCTATAGTTTCCAAAAAAGTACTATCTAAGAAATACAAGAAATGCAACATATAACCGCAGTTTTCAAGTATTTCTTTAAAATTACAACTAAATATCACACTAACAAAAATGTGTACTTAAAAGTGTAATAAAAAAAAAACTAATTATTTTTAAAAGTCGCTGAACTAATGTTGTTCAGTTTGACGAGTATCATCAAGTTTTAATTATTTGCTCGTATTACAGGCCACACCCGGTATATGTAATCGTTAACTTTTTCTTACAAAAAATTAACAATTATGTAGTACCAGCTGTTGCCCGCGACTCCGTCCGTGTAAAATTCATTTATCGCTATCCCGTGGGAACTGTGCCATTTTCGGGAATAAAAACTATCCTATTTCCCTCCCCAGGACTCAAACTATCTGTATACACCGAATTGAATCTAAATCAGTTCAGCGGTTTAGACGTGATGAGGCAACAAACAATCAAACAGACTTACAAACTTTCGCATTTAAAATACTAGTGGGATTGTGTAGCACTTGTCACTTTTGTGGTATAGGTAGGGGGCTAGAGGCTAATCTGGCGAGGGCATCACATTCACATAGGGTTGCCAGGCGTCCGGATAAAGCCGGACATACCGTTAACTGCTTCAACTTTGCCCTCTGGCCCCAACATTGCCTGATTCGATTTAGAGTCGATAACATATCCTGTGGAATGGCAGCGCCATATTTAAAATTTACTGTCAAGCGGCGCGGCCATTTTGAAAAAAATCTTTCTTGACTGCAGTGACAGCTACGAATTAATTTCGCGAATTCGCGAATTTTATTAAAAATATCACCAAAAAAAAACTACTTTAATTTTATAGATAAGCCTTACAGTGATAGTTTAGCATAAAATGGCATATCTAATTAAATAACAATGAATGACCTTCAATTTCTGTGAACTTTATTATTCATTATCAAATATCTGATAACCAAATTTTTCTCAGTCATGTATTAAATAACTATAATTACAAAATAAAACAATTACCTGTAGGAAACACTGATTTATTTCGTAAAATATTAATTTATTTACGAAACAAAGCCTTTTATAGTCTTTCAATATCAAATAATAGTATAATACGAGGTTTCCAAAAATACCAGCGCACGGCAGCGGCCACACAGTGAAACTTGAGTAAACGATAAGAACGAAATTTCTTCCGTAATGTTGCCGCGGCCGTTAATAAATGCCATCCTTGTCTATTTATGAACGCATTCTGCAAGAATAAGCAAGCGAGATATAGGTCTACCAGTTTATATTTGTTAGTGAAATACGTCACCCGCCAACGACCGGGAGCCGGTCGCTTGCCACTCAAGGGTTTTTGACAACGTGCCGGGAGACGGTCGCCTGCCAAACAAGGGTGTGCCGGGACCCGGACGCTTGCCACTCCAAGGGTTAGCACCCTTTAGGTTTTTAAAGTTTTATCCCTCGTAATAAAAATTCCGTGTAGATAAAAGTTTAAAACCTATAAGAGTGCTAAGTTATCGATTCTAAATCAAATTAGGCAATGTTGGGGCCAGAGGGCAAAGTTGAAGTAGTTTACGGTAGTTAGGCTTTTTCAATGCTTGTCCGGCCAAATTAAACGGTGTCTGGCCTGTCCGGCTTTTGTTAGGCTTTTTGCAACTGACCAGTGACTATAAGTTCATAGAAATAAAAATTATAATTACCGTAGATATTACATACACAATTTATGGCATATAGGTATACTTTACTTAGACACACAATCCCTACTTAATGTTATAAATGCAAAAAGTAACTCAGTCTGTCTGTCTGTCTGCTGGCCTGCCTGCCTGTTACTTCTTCAGGCTTAAACTACTGAACCGATTATGATGAAATTTGGTATAGAGTTTATAACTTTGGGAAGTACATAGGCTACCATTTATAATGAAAAAAAAAATATATTTTTTTTTGACGCGAACTTAGCTTCGGGCTAGTCCTTAATGATGGGGCGTCCGGCCTTTTTCCGGCTATTACGTTTCAGGACCTGGCAACCTTACATTCACACATGCTTTACTAGCTAAACTAAATATTGAAGTTATAGTTTTCCTTGACTCTAAACAAACTGGTTTTCCCTTTTCCCATTATTCAATGGCATAATGATTGTCACACGTAAATGGTTGCCTTGACAAGAGTTATTTCAAAACATAACTTACGCTAACTGCTACAAGTCATTGAGCGGGAACTTGCAATATCATCATCTTCATTCTAGCCTATTGATGTGCCAACTCGGGAAAAACAAAAATCGATTTAACTCGAGTTGAAATTTACGTAACTCGGGTTGAACTCGAGTTACGTAACTCGAGTTAGCTGGATGAAACAGAGAGATTTTTCAAAGATTTTACCAATTTATTCCCTCACAATCGCAATAATAGTTTTAAAAAAAATGGAGCCAACAAATGATTTTTTTAGTTTTCAATTCTTACATTTTAAATTATTTATTTATAATGTATTGGGTGAGTTATACTAGCTAAAGTAAAAAAGGAAATTATTTAAACTCGATTTGGCGAGAATTCAGCTTGAGCTGATTCGAGTTAAGCCTAACTCGAGTTAACTCGAGTTAGTAACTCGAGTCGACCATTACTATTCCAGCCTATGGCTGCGTTACCAGAGTGTGCGAGGGTTGTTTTTCATTAACCAATAGAAACGCTTCATTTACACATCCTCGCACAGCACCGCTCTGGTGGAAACAGCTGAGCGGAGCGAGGCGATCAGAACGAGAGTACAGATCTATTGAAATAATGTTTTTCCGTCGTGTTTCGTCGGATAATAATAATAATAATAAATTCATTCGGGCAACTTGGCCCATACAGGTGCAGGTAGCAGGTGCCTTTGCAGGTGGTAAGACCTTGTGCAAGGTCCGCCCGGATTGCTACCACCATCTTGCTCGCTAATCCTGCCGTGAAGCAGCAGTGCTTGCACTGTTGTGTTTGGGCGTGGAGAGTAAGACAGCCGGTGAAATTACTGGCACTTGAGGTATCCCATCTTAGGCCTCTAGGTTGGCAACGCATCTGCAATCCAAATTCAAATTCAAAAAAAATTCAAATTCAAAAATTCAAATGATTTATTCAGTAAATAGGCCGCAATGGGCACTTTTACACGTCATTTTTTTAAACTACCAGCGCTTTCGGAAAGACCATCATTGCCAAGAAGAATGCGCCGCAAGAAACTTGGCAGAAAGTCATTTTTTCATAAAAATATAATTACAAATAAAATACTTAAAAACGATATTATACAATTAAAGAAAAAAAAAATACAAAAAATAATAATAAAAGAAATACAGGGATGTATGGGGTCCCTTAGTTTCCCTGGTGTTGCAGGTGTCTATGGGCGGTGGTGATCTCTTGCCATCAGGAGACCCACTTGCTCGTTTGCCATCCAGTAGAATAAAAAATAAAAAATACAACGGTGTGTGTAAAGTTGCCAATCCGCACTGAGCTGGTTCGTGCCTAGCAGTGGAACGTATTTAGGCTAGGATGCCAATAGCCGCGGATCGGCAAGCGCAGCGTAAGACGTCCACCAACGAGATGGGCGGATGGCCTGGTTAAAGCCGAGGGTTCACGGTGGATGCAGGCTTCCAACATAAGCCACTGAAGGTGTATGGGGGAGGCCTTTGTTCAACAGTGGACGTCCTATGGCTGCTAGGATGATGATGATGACACTGCACGTGGCTAGCGTTGGCCGGCATTTTTAACCCCCGACGCAAAGAGGGGTGTTATAAGTTTGACCGCTATGTGTGTCTGTCTGTGGCATCGTAGCTCTTAAACGGGTGAACCGATTTGAATGCAGTTTTTTGTTTGAAAGCAGGTTTTCTAGCGATGGTCCAGCCGTTTTTGAGATATTGAACTTTGAAGTGACAAAGTTTCAACTTTTTTTTGGTTAGGTTATTAGTTGCCTTTTTGGCGGCGTTTTTTTTTCCGGGCGTTTTTATTTTTATTTTTTGCTAGACTAATTTGACCGCAAACTTTAACCAAGGGCCATGGCATGGTGACCTTCGAGACAGAACGGGGCCATGCACGAGGCTCGTGCTCATTACCATACCGCTTGCATAACATGATACAGAGTCTCATGTTGGTAAAGATTAATCTTAGGTTCGGGTTTAAAGCTACCTGTCCACTGGAGTGGAACGAGGCAGCGGAGCGGAGGGAGAAAGTAAAGGTATCTACACAATACACGGTATCGTATTATTACCGTAATAGCAATGTGTCAGGCAAAAATATATTCTTTGTATCGAAAATTAAGAGACTATATCCACTAGCACGTTTCGGCATAGTAGAAGAGGACAAGTAGGCTCACTACGAGCAACAGTACATCGCGAGGCTTAAATGTGTGCGCGCCGGTTGGCGTCGGTACGCACGCACCTGGCGCACGCACACACTGATAATTAAAGGAGGATTAAGTTTTCTGTAGTCAAGGCTGCGCTGCCGTCGCCGCCATTCGTTTCGATTTTGCGCTCGCCTTTTTTAGATATCACCTTTTACGTATTTTTTGTATTACGTATAAATATAAATATAAATATCACGGGACAATTCACACCAATTGACCTAGTCCCAAAGTAAGCTTAGCAAAGCTTGTGTTATGGGTACTAAGCAACGGATAAATATAATTATATAGATAGATACATACTTAAATACATAGTAAACACCCAAGACCCGAGAACAAACATTCGTATTTTTCATACAAATATCTGCCCCGACACGGGAATCGAACCCGGGACCTCAAGCTTCGTAGTCAGGTTCTCTAACCACTAGGCCATCTGGTCGTCTAAACGTACGTATAGTTGTAAATTAGTGGTATATAAGTGTAGTGTTATAGTTTCGTGCAAGGACACATAAAAAATAATAGATACCTACCTACCTATAAACAATATAGGTATAGTATTATGTGTAGGTAAACATGAGTAGTATGTACTTATACAGTCGCCATCACCAACCCGGCGAATTTATAACTAATATTTTTAAATTTAGTAATAATTATAGGCATATAATTTGTCTGGTTTCTCTAGACACAGACATTAGACAATTTTAAGTTAACTTTCGTACTAAAATTATTTTAGACGTCGACAATTCTAAGCGTCTGCGCAGGAGTAGGCAGTTAGGTCTGCTAAAGGGTCAGAGTGGACTTACTTGTCCTCTTTTACTATGGTTTCAGTAACCAACCGTCGCCGTTGCGTATCATGTATGCGTTCGACATTCCGTTTGACACTGACCGTTCCTATACGGTCACGGTCATGGCATGACACGGTGTAACGTGTAGAGAGCTTAATGCGGAGTGGAGTTGTTGATTGTGTGTCCATAGACACTACACCAGAGGTTTAGTTAGTGTGCCGCGATCGCCGCGAAGTGTAGATATTATGCGATTCATACAAAAGGTGTCAACGAGACCCTTTTAATAAGCCTCCACTGTCCGTTATCTTATACATATTTAGACGACGACGATTTAGTTTAGACGACCAGATGGCCTAGTGGTTAAAGAACCTGACTACGAAGCTTGAGGTCCCGGGTTCGATTCCCGTGTCGGGGCAGATATTTGTATGAAAAATACGAATGTTTGTTCTCGGGTCTTGGGTGTTTAATATGTATTTAAGTATGTATCTATATCTATATAATTATATTTATCCATTGCTTAGTACCCATAACACAAGCTTTGCTAAGCTTACTTTGGGACTAGGTCAATTGGTGTGAATTGTCCCGTGATATTTATTTATTTATTATTATTTACATATTATAGTTATACTGTATGGAACCCTTCAGATACCTAGTCTACGCGCCAGTCCAACTCGCATTTGGCTATTTTTACTGGTGAGTCGTAAAACTTTGATAAATGAAAAGTATGCCGTTAAAAGCAAACACCTGCACTAGACTCTAGCATCTGGTAGCATGGTGTACGGTTGTGTTGCTCTGAAGATGAGCTCTGGTTGAGTTCAAAACGTGTCAGTGTAGTGTGGTGGTGGTGATAGATGGGTTTGCGTGATTTGTGTGTGTTCTTACAGTGTGGAGGTGGAGGAACTGCATGAACACGCATATCTCGCTTAAACTTTGCTATCATAAAGGTCGCGGGTGAGCAAAGTTCTTTTAGTTCATTGATGTAGACCTCCGCAAAGTAACGCCTCATTTAATAAATTACCAGAAGCGGAGTTGCAGACTGTTCCTCCATTCGCAGAACTTCCCCAGTTCCCCGCTCCTCTTTCTCGCTCTGCGTCCTCCTCACGCTTCCTGGTTTCGTATGAATTTTTAGGCTTGTTATAATAGTTCTATACCGTAAACTACTTTAACTTTGCCCTCTGGCCCCAACATTGCCTGAGTAGATTTAGAGTCGATAACTTAGCTCTTTTATAGGTTTTAAACTTTTATCTACAAGGGAATTATTATTACAGAGGGATAAAAGTTTAAAAACCTAAAGGGTGCTGAGTTATCGACTCTAAATCGAATCAGGCAATGTTGGGGCCAGAGGGCAAAGTTGAAGCAGTTTACGGTAATACCAACTCCCTGTCTACTGAAGAGCAGAGGAGTCTTTATGCAATTCTATTGATGGATTTAAAGATCTAAATAAATCTAGCTCTCCACTCCGCTGCCTTGCTCCGCTCCAGTTGACAGGCAGCCTTAGGCCGCGGTATGCACACCAGCGGGCAGCGAGGCGGGAAGCAGGGCGGGTAGCAGCGCGGCGAGTTTCAATATACATTTTTTTATATATATGTTTTAGGCCCCGCGGTTTTCGAGATAAGTCAAGGAAATGGTTAATGGTTTTCGTCTATTTTTTAAATAATTTCAAAATTAATTATTTTAAAATTGTGCAAAAATAATTGAGATGCTCCCAACAAGCCCTGTAATTTAGTAGGTATTTAGTTGACAGATATAGTTTGTGAAAGTTTTTAAGTAAAATCTAGTTTCCACCCATAAGTGGCTTCCATGGTTAAAATTCATTTATTTCCGTTACACGTCAGTCTTCGGATCACTGACTTGACTTGTTATATGAGCAAATAATTAAAACATAGATCATACTCCTCAAACTGAACAACATTAGTTCAGCGACTTTTAAAAATAATTCGTTTTTTAATTTTATTCACACTTGATTTTATTCGAAGAAGCAATGTAAAGCAAAATGCTTGATGTTTGTAGCGTGACAGGCGACGTCAGTTGTGTTCTAAAAAGGAAAATTCAAAGACTCCATTATTTTTAAAAGTCGCTGAACTAATGTTGTTCAGTTTGACGAGGACGATCTATGTTTTAATTTTTTGCTCGTATTACAGGCCACACCCGGTATACCTACGCCAATACGGTATTTGACTATTTTGTTTACGTTTTATAAATTAAAACTACACAATGCCTGTTATCGAATAGAGAAACAATTTTTAAGCTACCTTTACAAATAACAAAGTTATAAAGGTTTAAAATTCAAAATTAGACAGAGAAAGACATACTGGCATGTGACGTCACATGCCAGTATACTTGCTGCATAGAGAAAAGCGTTTGAGAAAGAGACAGGTATATAGGTTTTTCAAAAAATCACTATAAATCCAATTTTCAACCGATTTCAGTTTCTCTTCGCTAAACACTATCTGTTTATTTATATTATCATAATAATATTAAGATATGGCAAAATCAGGAGTTGTCAAATACCGTATTGAGTCTTGGATGTTTGTTTGTATAATAAGTATATATTTATCTATATATGTATGTCTATCCGTTTTCTAGCACCCATAGCTAGGTCGATTGGTACAATTTGTCCCAAGGTATTATTATTAATAATGATGATAGTTTTAAACTCAACAATTTCGGAGCAAATTTTTTGTGACAGACACATTATGAGTGAATCTATAAGGGTTCCGTTATTATTTTTCAATATAAAAACTTTTTAGCCAACTGTTACCATTCGTTGATGGTAGGTACTTGCATTGTCACCCAAACTACATTTCCGTACTAAATAACTTAAGTTACCTATAATTAAAATTGAAGACGATAGTAGATGAGTATAATGAATATTAGAAATTAGCTAACTTGAAATAAAAAAAAAACTGTTGGAATTGTGCTGTGTGGCTTTCACTTTTAAATTAATGATTAACACCTTGTATTTTGTCACAAAAAATATAGCAAAAAAATTATTACACGAATTGCTAGTCAAATAAATCTAGGCGCATATAATATTTAAAAATCGAATGTTAGAAAATATGACAAATTTATTACAAAGCACTATAAATTAAACAATAAACAAAGAATTTTTTTTTAAGGTAACTTAGTTTTCAGGGAAAGAAATATCTGTATCGGCAAGGTGTCGATCCATCCAGTTTCGGGCACTCGTGCGCATTGCTTCGTTGAAGTGATCGCGCCAACCACCTGCCTGGCCTGGGAAACAAAAAGGGTCGAATTTACCCAATTCTGGAAAGATAAGATAAGAAAAAATATAACGGCAATGGATTTATTGGTGTTAAAGTTATTTAGGTCTAATAGAGGTTATCTGTTTTTTTTCTATAATTTATTTATCTTATCTTAGAGGTACCTATAACCTCTGTTAGACCTAAATAACTAACACAAATTAATCCATTGCCGTTATATTTTTTCTGATCTTATAGGTAAAAGATAAGATAGTAACTAACTAACTATAACTCTAAATAATTTGCACGCCTGTATGCAGGCTGAATATATTGGATAAAAAACTATAAATAGATAATAAATAAATATCATGGGACACTTGACACCAATTGACCTAGTCCCAAACTAAGCAAAGCTTGTACTATGGATACTAGGCAACGGATAAACATACTTATATAGATAAATACATACTTAAATACATATTAAACATCCAAGACCCGAGATCAAACATTCGTATTATTCATACAAATATCTGCACCGGCCGGGATTCGAACCCGGGACCTCAAGCTTCGTAGTCAGGTTCTCTAACCACTTAGGCATCCGGTCGTCAAAACTATAACATCTTTTATAACTGTGTTCTAGCAAATAGACATTTCGGGCAAATAGTCAAATAGACAACGCGCGTCTTCGAGTTTTAGCCTGAGCAAAGTTCGGTCACCCAGGTACTTTGTACTTTTTTTTAGCTTCTACCTTGTCTCACAAACACATGGGCCTCGCTGGAGCCAATGTTGGGTTGCACGGATGTGTTGTTTCTCATGTTGTCTATGTCCATGTGGTCACACAGCTTTGCCACTTCATCCTCTGAACATTCCTTTCCAACAAACCGCCCGACACGGCGCACTGCGGAGGGCATGTCCTGGAATTCGAAAAAGGATATCATCAGAATTCAAGGAACGCATTGACTATCAGATCGTAAGTAATTGTTGAATTTGTTTTTAGAGAGAGAGAGAGAGAGAGAGAGAGAGAAGCCAGGTCACGTCAGCAAATGCGACGTTTTGAATAAAAACAAAGATTCATACATTGCGTGTTAAATTATTTTATAAGGCAAAAGTTTTTTTTTTAATAAAACATAAAACGCCGTGGTGGCCTAGTGGTTTGACCTATCGCCTCTCAAGCAGAGGGTCGTTGGTTCGAACCCCGGCTCGCACCTATGAGTTTTTCGAAATTCATGTGCGGAGTTACATTTGAAATTTACCACGAGCTTTGTGGTGAAGGAAAACATCGTGAGGAAACCTGCACAAACCTGCGAAGCTATTCAATGGTGCGTGCGAAGTTCCCAATCCGCACTGGGCCCGCGTGGGAACTATGGCCCAAGCCCTCTTGTTCTGAGAGGAGGCCTGTGCCCAGCAGTGGGACGTATATAGGCTGGGATGATGGGATGATGATGATTATTATTATTAGTGTCTTTATCCTAAAAGTTCGCGGTTGTAACAAAAATACAGGGAGTCTGACCATGGGGCTTCTACATTTTAAAAATATGACCACTGGTAATTTAATACGGTATTTGACAACTCCTGATTTTTCCATATCTTAATATTATTATGAAAATATAGATAAACAGATAGTGTTTAGCGAAGAGAAAATTAAAATCGGTTGAAAATTGGATTTATAGTGATTTTTTGAAAAATCTATATAGCTGTCTCTTTCTCAAAAGCTTTTCTCTATGCAGCAAGTATGGTGGTACTGGCGTGTGACGTCACATGCCAGTATGTCTTTCTCTGTCTAATCTTGAATTTCAAACCTTTATAACTTTGTTATTTGTGAAGGTAGCTTAAAAATTGTTTTTCAATTCGATAACAGGCATTGTGTAGTTTTAATTTATAAAACATATACAAAATAGTCAAATACCGTATTGTTTTAATACAAATTAAATGTTATTTTAAATGTATGCGATACAATACTAAATTGACGGCACATTGATAAATGTTTATCTTAGAGATGTCAAATAAGTGTCAAAAATTATTTCAAGGCCCCCGTACCAAGAGAATGATAACACCGCCATGTTCGATACACTGATTTAACAATTAAACTTTGAGGATCAATAAATGAACTAAATTTAAGTTTTTGAAAATGTTACAAAACAAAACGTTGCTTAAATACAAAAGGGCCACAAATAAAGTTTTTTTTTTCAATCCTAATAATTGCATTATAAATGCTATTTAACGTGCCACTATTATTTATTTTTGATTTGTGGCCCTTTTGTATTTAAGCAGCGAAAAGTAGCTTAGTTTCGTGAGTAGAATCAAACCTTGAATTTAAGGCACTTGTCCCACCGCCGACGATGAGCGAGAAGCGAGTAGAGCGAGTAACTAGAAACGAGTGGGCGAGCAGCGAGAAGCGATAGTGTAGTTTTGTCGCTCGGCTGTAGTAAGCGAGTGTTCGCGTGCGACGGGCGATTACTCGCTCCACTCGACTCGCTCGTGCGGGGCGGCCGCCAAGCTGACATCGCTGAGCGAGTATCTATAGCTCAGCGAGTTTTATAGCTCTTGTCGCTGCACAAAAGATGTAAGAGCGAGTTCTCGCCGACAGTGTGAACAGCCAGCGATCAACTATTAATATATGTGTCTCTTTTACTCACACAGGATCTTATACCTTTTGTTCGTTTCTTGAGCGAGAAAATAGTCGATAGCCAATCGTTTCCTCGCTGGCGGTGAGACAAGTGCCTAAAGCCATCCTGTATACCTATGGTGTATAGGCCGAATATGTTAATAGTGATGGATGATACTAACATTGATAATGTCTTCGTAAAATATGAACAGCATATTTGGGTGGTTCCGTAGAGACCAAGCCTCCTTTAGATGTGCGAAGAACGGGGTAAATACAACTGAAATAAAGAAAAAAGTTATTAATGACCGTTTACTTGTAAGCAGGTCTCGTATTGCGTAACGTTTCTGATGCTCTCGATCGCAATCAGATGACAGTTTTTATATGCGAAATCTGTCATTTGATTGAGATCGCGAGCGTCAGAAACGTTACGCAATAGACCCTGTCTCGTATTGGTTATTAGTCCACTATAATATCCAAAGGCCCCATTAAATTAATAAAGTAGGTATAATGTGCATTAAAAGGAAAACAAGTGATAGAATTAATTAAATGTGTAACAGTTTTTAGGGATCCGTAGTCAACTAGGAACCCTTATAGTTTCGCCATGTCTGTCCGTCTGTCTGTCTGTCTGTCGCGGCTAAGCTCAGACACCGTTAGTACTAGAAAGCTGCTATTTGGCATGAATATACATATCAGTCACGCCGACAGAGTGATAAAATAAAAGAAATATAAATTTTTTTTTTTAGGGTATACACAAAGTGGGGGCGATTTTTTTTCTCGACTAACTATAGTGTGGGGTATTGTTGGATAGGTATAAAGTGCAAATTTTCATTTAAATCAAGCCCTCCCCCCATCTAAAATCTAAACTGTAGGGTAGAAAAATTTGTAAAAATTCAGAATGGTAGTAAATATATCAAATTTACAAGGAAAATTTTGGCGGCTAAGATTGCTTGAGAATTGTTAGTAGTTTAAGAGTAAATAGCAGCCTAAGATATAAAACATACCTAAACTTGGAAGATTCCGTACACAATTCGAAATCCTCAGAAAAATATTACTTGATTTTTATCGCAATGGCTACGGAACCCTATCCTAGGCCCTAGGCGTGTCCGACACGCTCTTGGCCGTTTTTTTGCATACGTTTTGAAGAAAATTAAAGCAACCTTTATAAATACAAAACTTACCCAAATCATCAACAAACAGCTCCCAGAACTGTTCAAGAGTCTCAAAGCGACCAAAATTCTTAAGACGTTTGTAGAAATTGAAGTAGGAGACTGCGACGTCTCTTGGATCTCTTGCGACGTACACGACTTTGGCGGTGTCGAGGAGAGCAGGCGGGAGAAGGGAGAAGGCCAGATGGGTGGTGATGAGCCGGGGGGATGGCTGGTCTGCCAGGACTTGGTAGCCTATCGGAACGTCACCGCTGTGGAGGGAGAATATCCTGGAAGAAGTAAAAGCTGATCAGAATTATTGCAGAAACATGGAGACGAGAGAACATTAAGAATTAATAAGTAATAACCTAACCAACGAAAAGTTGGAAAACACCCGACTTTGTCACTTCAAAGTTCAATATCTCAAAAGCGGCTGAACCGATTTTGATGAAACGAGTCCAAGAACCATGGCTAGAAAACCTGCTTTCAAATAAAAAACCGTATTCAAATCGGTCCACCCGTTCAAGAGCTACGGTGCCACATACAGACAGACACACACCCACAGACACACATAGTGGTCAAACTTATAACACCCTTCTTTTTGTGTCGGGGGTTAAAAAGAGAAACTAAACGTAATTTATTGAATCAGTCGTTTCGTTATTTTGCAGAGGTCCATATTATTGAACTGTGAACAATAAAATCACTGCTCACCCGTGACCTTACGATAGCGTTTATGCAACAAATGTGTGTCCACGCAGCTCCTCCGCCTCCTCGCTGTAAGAACACACAAACCCAACCACCACACTACGCTGACGCGTTGTGAACTCTGGTTAAGTTACACAACATAGCGTGCATTATAGTATCATGGTGAACGGTTGTGTTGGTCTGGTGATGAACAGAGAGCGGAATGTTCATAGCATTTTTTGACCTGTCACAGCGACTTCTCACTTATATTTCCGATATATATACATATATCGATACACAACATAGGTACTAAAGAACATTAAAAGTAGAGGTAAACAATAGGCGGCGCCTTACGTTAAAGAGCGATCTCTACCAATTTTGCAGGTGGTAAGACCTTGTGCAAGGTCCGCCCGGATTACTACCACCATCTTGCTCGCTAATCCTGCCGTGAAACAGCAGTGCTTGCACTGTTGTGTTTCGGCGTGGAGAGTAAGACAGCCGGTGAAATTACTGGCACTTGAGGTATCCCATCTTAGGCCTCTAGGTTGGCAACGCATCTGCAATCCCACTGGTGTTGCAGGTGTCTATGGGCGGTGGTGATCTCTTATCATCAGGAGACCCACTTGCTCGTTTACCATCCAGTTGAATAAAAAAAAAATTTCGAGCAGTTGAACATGTGAATAGACATATGCAATGAATAATGAATGGATAACAATTTCTAATTTAATAATTTCAGCTCAGTTTTTTCAATTTTAATGTTGAAATTCTTCTGTTGTAAATGTTGACAACTGTTCCATTAATGTCTCTATAAAAGAAATAACTAAGAGTTAGGGAAGTTTGATATGTCTTCGTAGTAGGTTGCTGCAGACCACAAGTTTGGTACACAAGATAAGCCATTCTTTGGCCACCCAGTAGGAATTAAATTCTTACAGCACTGCCTCTGGTATTCTTTTAACAAATATTAATGTTTCTGACAAAAATGATAAAAGAAATACATGTCTTTTTTCATATTTTAGGTAAACTTACTCTATAAAAGTGTGGCGCTCAGACAGCGGTATCTCAGCGGCTTTTTTGTAATCTAAATTGTTTATCAACAGCCACAGCATCTCCGCAGTCATGTGAGTACCTGTAAACGAGACTCGTATCATAATATCAAAATTCAAAAGACCGATTTTAGGGGATTATACGAGGTTTATGCCATTAGTGTCTCTTTCTTTTCGCGATTCTGCACAATATGAATTCCACACAAGTGAATTTAATCACATGCGTTATACTTCACGATACTATCTTAATCTCTATCTTTATCTTTTATTCTATCTATCTTCTATACTATCTTGTTTCTTCCTAGTCGCGTTTAGAAATTTAAAAAAAAACAGACTGCGTGAGTCGCTTTTCCCGCGGTAAAAATTATCATGGTCGCGAGCTTTAAGTTATGTGAACTCACTAAATGCGACTAGGAAGAAACAAGATAGTATAGAAGATAGATAGAATAAAAGATAAAGATAGAGATTAAGATAGTATCGTGAAGTATAACGCATGTGATTAAATTCAGTTGTGTGGAATTTATTTTGTGCAGAATCGCGAAAAGGAAGAAACAATATTGGCATAAATCTCGTATAATCCCTTTTAGGCTGTGTTTCCAGCTGAGATGTGCGAGGATGTGTAGCGAGGGATGAGTTCGTATTAAACCATAGAAACGCTTCATTTACCAATCCTTGCTTCGCTCAGCTGTTTCCATTATATGTGCGCTGTGCCAGCGTTGTGTAAGTCTAGGCATTTATATTGGTTAGTAAAAAAAAACCGAGCAAGTTCGAGTCGGACTTGCCGAGGGTTCCGTACAAATATTTTTATTATATGATGTCACTAAAAAATTATGCTTTTTCGCAATTTTTCCTTTATCTGTGCTATATGACGTTGCTTCGTACCAAATTTCAAGGGAAGTACCCTGTAGGTTTTGATTCCCTTGCGAGTGTCGAAAATTTGCAGCATAAACGGCTGTATCTTTTGATTGCGTTGGCTTAGAGGTTTGATTTTTTCACAGCTCCAAGGGACAGTAGACCTGACTATTTGATATGAATTTCAGCTTCATACTTCCACGTGTTCTTGAGAAAAAGGGTCCTGACAGACCGACAGACGGACAACAAAGTGATCCTATAACTCCGTTTTTTTCCTTTTGAGGTACGAGACCCACTTGCTCGTTTGCCATCCAGTCGAATAAAAAAAAACCTTGTGATACCTGATCTCGGGAAAGTGGCGATCCACACGTCAGAGCTGCGCAGTGGCATGTCGCGCACGGCTGCAGCGTGCGGCTTGTACCGCGACGGCAGCAAGTAGCCTGCGTCGCCAAAACGGCTGATGTCCTCGAATTTCTCTGGGAAATGTTGGCACAGTACAGAAAACCAGCCAAGAGCGTGTCGGACACGCCGTAGCCATTACGAAAAAAATAAGTAATATTTTTCTAAGGATTTCGTATTTTATACGGAATCTTCCATAGTTTAAGTATATTTTATACCTTAGGCTGCTATTTACTCTTAAACTACTAATAATTCTCAAGCAAACTTAACCGTTATAGTTTATCTTGAAAGTTTGATGTACTTACTACCATCCTGAATTTTTCCAAATTTTTCCACCCACCGGTTTAGATTTTAGAGGGGGGGAGACGCTCGATTTTAATGAATATTTGCACTTTAAAGTTGAATATTTCGCAAACGAATCACTGAATCGAAAAATTGTCTTAGCAAACCCCTAATGGTTTTAAAATACCTATCCAACGATATCCCACACTATAGGGTTACATGAGAACAAAAAAACAACCCACTTTACGTCTATGGGAGGTACCCTAAAAAAATTTTATTAGTTTTTTTTATTTTACCACTTTGTTGGCGTGACTGATATGTATATTAATGCCAATTTACAGCTTTCTAGTACAAACGGTGTCTGAGCTAAGCCGCGGACAGCCAGAGAGACAGACAGACAGACATGGCGAAACTATAAGGATTCCTAGTTGACTACGGAACCCTAAAAACCCTTTATGAGCTCCCGATCATTCGATGCAGTTGCATACATTATGATCACAAGTAGACTAAAGAAACTGTGGACTTACCATTGTACAACGATTGCAATCGCGCAATCACCTCTGGTGATAGATCCTTTGAAACCACTGAATTTGACATACTCAAAACAAATAATGAACAACTGGATAATAAAATAGATTCCTGGATATCATCTCACGGTCTAAAATCAGTCGCGAAGATCTAACTTATAAACTGGTTTAAATGATGTTAGGAAAAAAACTTATCTTAGTGACCTTGTTTTGTATCTAAATTTGAAGGGCATCAAAACTAAAACATGTTTTTACAATCTCTTGGTTTTAAAGTGATAGGTATGTTTAGTTTGCGCGCTATATTTGTAATTTGATAAGAAATTTTACATCGAAAATTCAAAGTGAAATATAACTGAAAAATTTTGGAATTGAAATATAAAATACAAAAGACTCCAAAAAAACAATGTTAAGAAATTTTACGTCACGGATGGTTACGCGCATGCACTCAAACGCGACTAGTTCTTACAATGTTTAGGAGCAACTGAGCCGATTAGATCTTCTGACCACCACACAATACATACATAAGTATAGTTTGGTTCCATTGAAGTGGCCTAGTCGTTTGAGCTAATAGACTCTCAATTAGAAGGTCGTGCGTTCCATCTCGGACCAAGGGGAGCACTTGTTTTTAACAAAAAAATTAAACTGCCGAAAAAACTGAAAAACAAACAATAATAAACTTATTTTTTATTTAACCTTAATCTAGGTACGAGTTTGAAGTCGGTGTCTCAGCACTTGGCAGCAGGAGTGATTGAAGCCCAATATACAGGGTGGAAAAAGTCTATGGCCCTGGAGGACAACTACCTTAAATCCTCTAGTTAGCTAATTGTACTGAAAGGAAACATACCTTCATTTTTAAAATGAAACAAAACTGCATTCAAAGACCTTCTAAACTTCGCTTGTCTCACCCGGGAATCGAACCAACTAAAAATAAAAAAAAGAAACACTCGCCATTTTACTATACGAATCGATAGGATTATTGTTCTGGATAAAAATTTGTCTAATAAACATTTGGTGATTGTTTGCTCCACGTTGCATAAAAATAGTTTTATTTTCAAATTTTTCGTCAGAACGCTTTGTATTAAGAAGGAATTATGCATAGATTGATTATTACCATTTAACGATTTTCTTATCGAAGTCTTTAATAAAGCAAGCTTGTACTTCATAATTATGATGTCTTTGGATGTGTTTAAGATAAGAACATTATAAAGTAGGTATAATTTTCTTGTTACAAGTAAATAGTACTAAGTAGGTAATGTTAATAAATATTCTATTTCATGGTATCTCAATTTATTAGACAAATTTAATCCTGAACAATGATACCATCGATTCGTATAGTAAAATAGCGAGTATATATTTTTTAATTTTTGTTTGTTCGATTCCCGGGTGAGACAAGCGAAGTTTAAAAGATCTTTGAATGCAGTTTTGTTTAATTTTAAAAATAAAGGAATGTTTAATTTCATTACAATTAGCAAACTAAAGGATTTAAGGTAGTTGCTCTCGATCGATTCGATTACAAATGATAGCATTTTTTGTATCTGAAATCAAATGAAATAAATTAATTTGAATTTAAATTTGAAATTACACATGGGATAGTTTTTATCCTGGAAAATCGCACAGTTCCCGCGGGATAGCGATAAACGAATACGCGGACGGAGTCGCCGGCAACAGTTAGTAGTCTCATCTATTACGGTCATGGTATGATACGGTGTATTAGGTAGAGACCTTAAGGGTCCCGATGAACGAAGTCGCGAGTAAAGCCTACCTTTATACTAATAATGCAGAATTCTCATTCTGAACATCAAACAGAATTAAACAAGCCAGCAGTTTCAATTCGCAATTTAATTTATTTAAAACACTCTGAAGCGTTTGCTTTGAGAGGCTGTGGCTGTTAGCTTTTCATATTTTTGATGCACTGCCTCTGACTGCACTGGACTATTCTCTGTATTCTGTTTGGAAAGAGAAAAACGCTGATATTTTTAAAATTTCGCTACAACTATTAATTAATTTATTACAATTTTTTTAAGATGTGCTTATTCTAAAAGGGCATAACTCCAAAACTACGACACAATAGATCCATTACTTTTGTCTAGTCTGTTAAAAAAAAGATCACGTAAATCTGACGTAGACGTTGCATAGAGACGTTGTCAAAATTATGACAGCTCCTTTTTCTGGTGAAAAAGGCAAAGGAAACATATCTATACTGTCGTAGTGTTGGCAAATTCAGCTATATTTTTTCATTTTTTGTATTTTTTTAAATGTGGAGAAATCAATTATAATAAATATTTTCCCATGTTCAGGAGGCAAAACTCTTTCGATTCCTGTAGTAATTTACAGGTGTTAAAAAAATGAAATCTTGTCAATTATTAGGGCCAAGTACTTACTTAAAAAGCCCCAAGAATTGAGAAACTGAAGTGGCAGTGGGCGGGGCATATTTGCTCGCAGGACTGATGGCCGATGGGGTCAGAAGGTTCTCGAGTGGCGTCCGCGGACCAGGAGACGAGTTGTCGGTAGGCCTTCAGCAAGATTGAGCGACGACCTGGTGAACCCCCCGCCCCTCCCCTATTTATATACGCCTATGACCGTGCCCCAAGTAACCCCAAGATTGAAGATTGTCCGTCGTCGTTTTCTTGTAATGTTTTCAATTGTATTTTTACACACTTTTATTTAGTTTCACCGTTCCATTTTCAGTCAAATCTTGCAAGTAAAATATGACCAACTTCCAACAGTCGGATTGACTTGAAATTTGGCATACCTACTATGTAAATTGCGTGACAATACAATAGTCTGGTAGTGACAATACAATACAATAACTCTTCAACGGTTAATGGCATCGACTTGAGATTTGGTATGCAAATAAATGCAGTTTGGGTGACAATGCAAGTGAAGTTGACAAAAAGTACAGTCAGCAAAAAACGTTTTTTTTTTAATGAAATTTTTACCATAAAGTTATTAAATGATTAATTATACAATCTCTTCTATGAAAGGACACTCTTATAATGAGGTTCCACGATATTCCCTTAATAATATTAGTAAACATGAAAGCTTCGAAGTGAACGGCTGAAATCGAAGGCAAAAATAGTCAACATATTTTGTCGTGAACTGTGTAGTCTGAGAGCTGGTAGACATTTAAGAATTAATATTTAAGGCTGAGGCGTATTTATAAAATATTTAATTTAATTTAATTTCATTGCCCCAAAAAAGTTTTACACCGCGTTATGTCATAGAAGTCGAGCTGACTTAGGCGCGTTCTCCGCTTTGCAGCAGTTCGCTATTACTGTTAGGTATATAGAAAAAAATGGGCAGCGTTAAAATGTACTTATTCAAACATAAAAACATTCTGGAGTTCTTAAAAACATCCAATTATTTAGGCTAAAAATGTACCGGAAGTAAGTTTAATTTATGAGCCCTAAATTATATATTATATTGTATGTATTAAAAATAAACATGCTTAGTAGCCTCAAATGCCTACTTTAAAATAAATTTCTGCTACCTAGCTCTCGGACTAGAAAGGGTATTCGGCACGCGTACGACGAATAATATGCATGAAGACATTTTATCAGATTTATGTATCGGCTTAGTACTGTTTTGTTTTTGTGCCCTTGGGAGCATAAGTTATAAGCCAATATATTTGTG
This sequence comes from Choristoneura fumiferana, assembly GCF_025370935.1. Classification (NCBI taxonomy): domain Eukaryota; kingdom Metazoa; phylum Arthropoda; class Insecta; order Lepidoptera; family Tortricidae; genus Choristoneura; species Choristoneura fumiferana. The sequence continues at coordinate 16,544,365 of NC_133480.1, forward strand.
TACTGTATACTGTTTACCTTCGCAGTCGGGTAAAAAAAATTGAGAACAAGAATTTTACAAATTTCATCATCATCATCACATCAGCCGTAGAACGTCCACTGTTGAATAAAAATCTGCCCTTGAAACGCCACATTCAATTTGCCATTTGCATCGAACAGTCTTAGAACCCCTTGCTCCTCCTTTGCTTGGCCCCCTACCAAGTCCAGGGACAGAGAAGCCACCAGGGATATACATAAATATAAGTCAAACAGGCAACAGCTCTTTGCAACGTTTCTACAGAATCATCACCATTATCATCAGCCTACAGCAGGCCACTGCTGGTCATAAGCCTCTCCCAATGAGCGCCATTGCGCCCTGTCCACGGCTACACGCATCCAGCTTCTACTCCAGCAGAATAAACACAGAATAAAAGTTTTTCCGTCCGTGGGGGGTGGGGTCCGTGATCCGTGGGGTGTCCGGACAAGAATAGCTCTCCCCCCATTTCATCCCGTTGGGTGTCGTAGAAGGCGACTAAGGGAAAATCCAGAAGACGGGCAGCAGCGTCTTCTGCGTATACCATCAATGTAATACAGCGATCCCAAAGCCGCCTGCCAAGCCTTTGTTGGACGTCTTCCGGCTGATGATGATGATGAATAAACGTTTTTTTTCTGGACCAGCAGCGCTACTGTTTCTTGCGGCGCATTCTTCTTGGCAATGATGATCTTTCCGAAAGCGCTGGTAGTTTAAAAAATGACGTGTAAAAGTGCCCATTGCGGCCTATTTACTGAATAAATTATTTGAATTTGAACTGTTTGACGATGTAGTCACGGAGTATGGATTCTACAGTCGACTCAATCCACTCCTGATTTCCATTGATTCATAAGCCCGTCCTTCTGCAAATACATTAATTATTCAGGCGACTTAACCGGAGGCAGTAAACTCGCGGCACAACCCGGTCGCGAGTGCTCCCGAAATACCGCGCACAATAAAAACTAAAACTGATACGCAACTCGGGCGTCGCGTGCGCCTCTATTATTAGACGAGACTGGCAAAGAGTAGAATAGAGGCGACACTCGAGTTAGATAAAATAATCTATGCCAACTAGATAACTATGTAATGAAAACTATGCATATTTTGTTTGGAAAAAATGACTCTCTGCCAAGTTTCTGGCGGCGCAATCTTCCTGGCAATGTCTTTCCTAAAGCGGTGGTAGTATAAAAAGTGACATGTAAAAAAGCCCTTTGCGGCCTAGGTACTTGCTGAATTAACTTTTTTTTTTAGATATCCTGTTTTCACCCGACTGCCCGAAGCGGGGTATGTTTTTCAAGCGCATGTATTTATGTGTGTCTATTTCTTTGACTATCTCTATAGTCTAAATGATGGAGGGTTTTCATATACAATTCTGATAAAGCAGCAGCGTCCACGTCCACGAAAAAAAAATGGTTATAAAAATATTTGGGGGTGAAGTCGAATCAGAAATGAGAAGATCGACGACGTAGCCCGAAGTATTGTTTAACTTAAGTGGCAGAAGCCTGGGTACAGTCACCAGCACCAATATCTGACACAACAAGCGTGCATAAATATCTGATACGACTCTATTTATAGGGCCGGAAGGACGTGTCAGATATTTTTGCACGCTCCGCTGTGGCAGATATTAATGCTGGTGACTGTACATTGCTCGAAGAAGCAATAATTGTTAGGGCCACTGTATTCTTGACTGACACCAAGTACCAAAAGACGCCTTAGACCTTGCGCTCTAAGTTTGTCACAAAGAAGACAGATGACCTGGTGAAAGATACAGGAATCCGATGGATGCCGGCCGGCGGCGTAGAACCGGTTAATGTTTCATTATTTGCATTTGCATTAGGGAGGCCTATAGGCCACTGAATCAAGTAGTGGACGTCTTTCTACTGACGATGATGATGCTGATGAACGTAGTGTAGGACGTCCTGAGGCACGGTGGACGGATGACCTTAAGAGGATCGCTGGCGGCGGATGGATGCGAGGGGCTGAAGACAGAGTGTTGTGGCGCGCCATGGAAGAGGCCTATGTCCAGCAGTGGACTACTGTAGGCTGATGATGATGATGATGATGATGCTGAAGGCAAAGGCATGAAAAGTTGCAATATTATTTAGCGTTCTATGATTTTAGAGCACATAACAAATACCAGCATATCTCTATCGAAAATACAAACTGAAATATAGATGCACAGAAAAACCAGAAAAATAAGACCAGCGCTGGGAATCGAACCCAGGTCCTCGGCATTCCGTGCCGCGTGCTATACCGCTACACTACCGCTGGACAACGGTACAGACAAGAATTTCTCCTATGCACCACATAATCTCAGCCTGTTTGTTTCTTATTTCGTCACTTAAGCATATCTCTGTGAAAACCATAGCGACAACCGAAGATATACGCTAACGTTAGCTGGCGCGGGTGTACGGAGCGGGCGCACGCCTGCGGGTGCTGGTACAGGTAAAATCCGACGCACGCAATGCGCGCAGTTAACGCTGCCACGCTGCTCATAAACTACTTTTCAACAGGCGTCCACCTGCTTCGTGCAAACTGCGTCAGCTAGCGTAGGCCCAGCACAAAATTCAGCACGCCACTCCATTTGGACGTATCGGCCTGGCGACTGTAGAGTGACCGTCACTGCTAGAAACGTACACCAAACGTGCGACACGCCATCTGGACGCACTCCAAACGCTCCGTGAATGTGCAAAACTACGTTCATTTTTAATCAGTCTGCATCGCGCTGCCACCAAGTAACGACGCGACAACGAATTCATCGTAAAAATGACTTTATTGTCAGGCCGAGACTTTGTTTTGTCGGTAATAGAGGAGTATCGGAATCATCCATGTTTATGGCAAGTCACAAACGACGACTACCACAACAAAGATATGTTATAGCTTGTCTCATATTAGTGTCTTGTTTTTTAATCAAGGGAGTCACAAGTTCTAGTAATTTAAAGTAGGTTGGCTCGTCCATTCTAAAGTACTTTCTCCAATCAGCGGGGTCTAATAATAATTCTTTCATTGAGTTGGTATGAGAGTAGGATTGCCTTATTCTTAACCATTTCTTCGTCCATGTCCTTTTTGGTTTTTTAAGCCTTTTCACATAAATGGCTACCACAGTTCCCAGTAGTAACAAATCCATATGCATACGGTACCGATATTATAAAGCACACACAAGCAACTGAAGCACTGCACTCTTGGAGCACCTATGACGTATGAAATGGATCTATCGTCAGTGTATTAAATAATTGTAACGGTATCCGTTTGGAAGGTTTGTCAGTGGCCTGCTTAAGAGTAACACTTCTAGCAGTAGGTAGCAGTAGTAAAAAATTAAGCGTCTGCGCATGATATTCTTCGTCCACGCAGTCATAAACCGCCGGCCGACCGCGGTTAGTCGGCTTCAGCCGCCGACCGACAACATTCCTTCGCCAGACCAACACTTCGGCTAACGCGAACGACAAACTCTGAAAGTGATAGAAAAGCTTAACACGATGTTTGTGAAGAGATAGATAATTAGATTTGAGAATTGGTCATAATCGCTTTATATTTTTGTAGTTCATTGAAGAATATCATTTCTGAAGTTTGTTGGGGTTATTTGATTAAATATGGGATTGGTTAAAGAATTTTGTAGTTAGTGACAAATCTGTTAGTTTACAAGTTTAAGTTTGTTTGTTTGGAGTTTGTTTGTATTGTGTGCGATAGCAGTGTTCTCAACTGGATAGAAAGTGTGTGCAATTAGAAACCTGGAGTTATTGATGTAAGCATTTGATTTGTTGTTGCTTCAGTACAATTTAGAGCATAATTGAGTTTGAAATGAAACACATAGTTTCCAAAAATATGAAGTATCTTGCTTTTGCCCTTTTTTTACATGATTTTCATGTTAGTTTGACTTTTCAGTAGAGATTTTACTGCGACATTTTTTTTTATTTAGATGACATTAAATTCTATCAAAATTGCTGTGGGATTTACTTATTAACACGTGTTTAACCTCTTCAATAACTTTCATGGTATAATTGAAAACATAAAATTATTAATTTATACAAATAAGTTCATTGGTTTTCTGTTTGCTCCTTTTGATAATATTGACACTAATTATTTACGCTCTTTGACTATTTCGTTATTTATTTTTTTATTTTTTAAAACTATAGCTTGTACAATGCAAACGTTATTCTTGTGTTATTTTATCATTTGCATATGAGCCGAATTTGTGCTTGTAAATTTATATTTCTTTTTCGTACGATTATTTAATCTAGGTCATTTCAATCTTTTGTGGGACAGCTTACCACGACAGTTTTTCTTTCGTCTCTGTCTTTTGTCACATCACAGAAAACATCCTTACCTTCAAGCTACTATAAATCATTCTTCAATTTTTTTCATCTTCAACATAAAAATTAATTGGCCCATTATTCTTTAAAATGCTTTTAATATGATTTAAAAGCTTAATTTTGGACGACAAACCGTCCTACTAAACATAGCTAGCCATAATTCATCTTCTTTGGAGAGATTCTTCTCGGCCGTAGTCGTTAACGTCTAATAAATCATAATAAATTGTGCTGAACTAAAATATTACCTACGCATAGTTCAGTGTTGTTTAATTTAATTTAAATTATTAGTATAGTACATGTTAAATTTATTTAAATTTAATTAGGTTTGTAAACCGCCTTTTGCTTTTTGAAAATTAATCCTTTACAAGGAGTAAAATACCTAGGACGTGGTTTTTTATGAATGTATGAATGAAATAATATATTTCAGGAAACTTGTTCCATATCAAACTATGTTAGTTGCAATTAAATTTTCAAAACTGCGTATGTTTTTTTACTATAGTCATAGGTCAGCCTATTGTATTTTGAATCTTATTTTTCCCTTGTTTTTACTTATTATTTATTGTAATCTATTTATTTGTTGTTTATTTATAATTAAATCTCTTTCTATTTCTTAATTTTATTTACGTATGTATAAGTTTAGTATATTTGTGTATCATTCCGAGTCACAGACGGTTTTGACAGAAAATCAGCGCAGTCGTCTAACGCCTCAGCATAATGCTGAGTCAGCGGCCATTTCACTTTTGCGGGGACACACAAAATCTTGTACTTAATGTATTTTCATTTTTGTGTTTTTTTGTTTTTGTTGTTTATTGTTATTTTTAAATTTTGTCTTTGTGAATGTGAATAAATGTTTTTATTCTTTCTATCTAGATACAATAAAAAATTTCACAATTTATAATAATTATAAGGTATGTAATGATGCGGTGAATGTATAAATTATCTTCTGCGTCTGCTTAACTGATTTTTTTACACAGAAGTTGAAATAACGCATAAATAAACGGATTTTCATAAAAAATCATTTAATAGAAAGAAATTAAAATAATTCAAAATAAAACATTAAATTTAAAAATGAAAATATTAAACCAATAAAAAAATCAAAATTACAGTCAATATCGAAAGACAATACAATGTCATACTGTAAGGTTTACATATTATAGTATAGCCTTATTTAGCGCTCTTTTTTGAAAAGCATCCAGTTAAAGTGAAATAAAAGATGAAACGTCGGTGCAGTGGTTTGAAGACAAAGGCGGGGGTCGATTTTTATTTATTTCTGCACGGAAAAAGTCGCGGGCATAAGTTAGTCTCTCCTGATTCAAATAACTATTTAGGTTTAAAGACATTTACTTCCTCTTGAGAATTCACAATGTACAGAAAAAATACAAGATTTGTAATAATTGTGCGTATAATTTATACATTAACATTATACTTAGTATCATGCTTGCGTAGAAATGTTTAGGTATTAGGAATAGGATAGTATGGATAAGATTTAGAATTTGGTATGACGCCTGGCACATAAATTGTTTTACGTTCATTTAGTTCATTTAGTACATGTATTACGATAACATTAACGTCATGAACGTCGCCGGCGCACGTCATTGTTGCCAGGGCGGGATGCTAGTGGTGCTTGTTGTGGGGCCAGCACCATGACCAAGGAGCGTAATTCTCATAGCAAAAATCAAAATGTCACGAGGGATTGACCATTGTGTTTTATCGACTATTCCAGTTATCGATTTTTCGCATGTTACTGACTTTTAACATTATTCAGTAACATTAACCCTCTTTAATCCGCACTGGGTCCGCGTGGGAACTATGGCCCAAGCCCTCTTGTTCTGAGAGGAGGCCTGTGCCCAGCAGTGGGACGTATATAGGCTGGGATGATGATGATGAACCCTCTTTGATAAGCCACTAGCATTTCTTTATTAAAATAAATTACGTCACGTCACATTTCACATTTGATGTCGCTTGAGTTTTCATAAGTATTATTTTATTAGGTTCCCGTGTTAATCAAAGTGGTTAATCGTAAAAGAAAAACGATTAACAAATGGATATAGTAATATCTTTCTCTTAATTTTAAAATGTTCTCTTACTTCTGTTAGTTTAAATGGTGACAATGTAGAGAAAATAATGACAATTCTTTGTTACTACAGACAAGATGAAGAATATATAATAAATTAGTATATATATAGATTTCGATTCTGCTATTTTGAATGAAAGTTAGATTATCGTCAGTTACACTGTTTAACAATTCCGTTTCGGTTTTGTTTAAATTGTAACAAACACACAGGTCTATTTTTTTTTGGTCGCCTATAGTGTCCCACTGCAGGACAAAGGCCTCCCCCATTACAGGTCTAATTTCATTACCTAAAACATATCGTGCTAACTGACAATTAAACATCGACAGTCGATAAAACACAATGGTCAATCCCTCTTGACATTTGATTTTTGCTATGAAAATTCCGCTCCTTGGACATGACATTAGAATTAAGTAAATGAATCAGCCATTATTTTACAGGGGTCCATCAATGAATTCTCCTATAAAGGTTTATAAAGATCAAGGGTGAGAAAGACATGCGTGCACCGAGGGTACCGTGCCTACTTTGTACGCATCTCTCCTAAAGAAAATATACGCAGTCTGGGGTTATTTTTTTTTTAATTTTTAGGGTTCGCTAGTCAACTAGGAACCCTTATAGTTTCGCCATGGCTGTCCGTCTGTCTGTCCGCGGCTAAGCTCAGATACCGTTAGGACTGAAAGCTGTAATTTGGCATGAATATCAGTCTCGCCGACAAAGTGGTAAAAAAAAAAAAATACTAGTAATTCTAACTACCTGTTCTAAGTTAAGGTGTGCAACTTTTTGGTCTTCACCCGCTTGTGCGCAGTGGGAAGTATATTGTATTGTATTGTAAAACTCTTTATTGTACATCATACACAAATAACATAACACAGGATAATAAGATGTACAAAGGCGAACTTATCCCTTAAAGGGATCTCTTCCAGTTAACCTTTGAACGATTTTTTTTTATAAAGGCTGGGATGATGATATATCACAAGCCTTGTTCACAGACTACCTAGTGGCCCCGCCGGCTGCGTGGGCGCATGACGTCTCACTTCAATACGCGCTTTGATGCGTCGGCTTTATCGCCCTCACTCCTAACGACTGTTTAGCTGAACGAGTATTTGTGAAGGGTTCTTTTGTTTACGATTTATTGCAATAATGGTTGGACGGAGAATCGCTTTGATATTGAACATGAAACTACCGTGAGACTTACTCATATTAAGTAGCGTTGCTCCTAAGAAGGGCTACGAATTAGCCCGAAACATGTCGAGCTAAACTTGGATTAAGGCGTGAGTTATCCAGTACAATATCATTTAATGCACTTTGATCATCAATCATCAATCATCACTAATATAAGTATTGTACTGTCTAAGGTTCCGATTCCACCAGAGATGTGCGAGGATGTGTTGCGAGGAATGAGTTTTTAATTAACCAATAGAAACGCTTCATTTATCTCGTCTCGTTGCGCTCAGCTGTTTCCACCAGAGATGTGCTGTGCGAGGATAGGTAAATAAAGTTATTGGTTACGTCTTTGATGGAAGCGTAGCTTTAGACTTCGGTTACATACTCATTCTGGGTCAGTACAACACGACTGAATTACCGTGTTACCTAGTCGACTCGACCAATTGTGGGTTTAAGCAACAATATACGCTTCTAAATAGGCAAAATAGGGTTCCGTAGCCATTACGAAAAAATTAAGTAATATTTTTCTAAGGATTTCGTTTTTTTTGATAGGCTTCAATATAGGCAAAATAGGGTTCCGTAGCCAAAACGTAAAAAAACGGACGTACGGGATGACCGTAAAAGTAACAAAAAATTTGGAATTGAAATAAAAAATACAAAAAGATTCCAAAAAACCAATTTTGATATAGGCTTCTCAGGATCACTTCAACAAAAACCCTTCATATCTCGCAAAATATTGGTCCTATGAGTATGGGTATGATCTCATTCGATTCAGCGCAAAAAAATACATATAAAATGACACCCCACTCGCTTAGTCTGTAAAATTTGCATTTTTTTAAACGTTGGCCCCTGCCCTTACCACCTGGGAGAGGGTAGGACGCCTAAATTTTGGTAGGACTCGGCAGATCCTCATTTCTAGTACTAAGATAAAAGTTATAACAAAGTTTTATTAATATACTTACATGTTTTGCCGCCAAACTGTCTTATTTAGTCTTATTTTACCTGTGCTAGGTACCTTTTCTATGTAACACCTATAACACTAATGACCTATGTTCACAAATAAATTATATTGATTGATTGATTGATAGGTATATCTAACTAGTCATAATAAACTGATTTAGTTGAGCGAAGGACGCCTCATTTTAGCTAAGACAAGCTCTACCCATCGTACAAGCTTTGCTTAGTTTGGAATAAGGCAGGTATCAGCTGTACCATAACATTATTATTACTTATATATTTGAAAAAAAAATAAAATTGAAATCTGTCAAAGTCTTACCATTAAATAATAAACAAACAGAAAATTCCCAAACTTTGCCGACCGAAAAAACATTCTGAAACCGATCCCTCGAAACGCGATCTGAAACCCTGTCACAACGTAATACATATTTTTAACGTGTCCCGTAAACAGATTGGTTTAAAAAACAATTCAATGTAAACTTTGTGGCTGCGGAAAAAGGTTCAGATTCGAAGCGCCGTTTTACTCATTTTACGTTCGAAAATCAACTCACCTGTGCCAAAAACTTTTATTGTTGGGAGCGTCGATAAAATACGGCGCTTTTTATGAGGTTTCAAATTGTAAAGTCGCAGTCAAATTTGAATTTATTCGATTTAAAAATTTGGGAAATGTGTATTCGTGATGTTTAGGGTTCCGGAGCCAAAATGGCAAAAATGGAACCCTTATAGTTTCGCCATGTCTGTCTGTCTGTCTGTCCGTCCGCGGCTTTGCTCAGGGACTATCAATGCTAGAAAGCTGTAATTTTGCACGGATATATATGTAAACTATGCCGACAAAATAGTACAATAGAAAATTCTAAATAATTTTTTTTGGGGTACCTCCCATGGACGTAAAGTGGGTGTGATTTTTTTTCCTCATCCAACCCTACAGTCTGGGGTATCGTTGGATAGGTCTTTTAAGGTTTCATAGACGATTTTTCGATTCAGTGATCTGTTTGCGAAATATTCAACTTTAAAGTGCAAATTTTCATGAAAATATTACTTAATTTTTTCGGAATGGCTACGGAACCCTATTTTGGGCGTGTCCGACATGCTCTTGGCCGGTTTTTAAACGAAATAGGGTTTTGGGTGTGCCACACGGGAATTGAACCCGCACCGTCCCCGTTCCCAAACAAGCCATCTTTCGTCAAACTATCGTCATAAACGTATATGACGTAGTAGGTACTTCTTCTATTTTTATTAATTTTTATTTTCACAATCAGTACGTTTGCTTTGTTGGGTTTTTATATAAAAAATATGAAATTTAAATGGTTTGATTTGAATATTTGAATATAGTGTATTCATGTCGTACATACATGCACTTAGGCATTATAATATAGCGTTTAGCGATTCAAAAATGCTAGACTATGAAAAAAAAATATTTTGACTAGCAAGAATATTGTCAAACTCCGTATAGGTTATACTGCCAACGCCATCATATTAAAGTGCGAGACGTAAAAACTGTAACGTACCTCGCCGCTCGCGTTGATTGCTCAAAAAGAGGTTATTTCGCGTGAATATACATCAAGGTAGGTGATAAATTAGAGGCGTTGATTCTGAAATCAGCTGAGTAAAATTTTTCGAAGAGGTGCCGATTATATTTTTATCTTAAGTCCTAAAGAGCGAGGAACGACAGCTCTTTATGTTTTATTCCTTCGTGGAGTGGAGTTACCATCAGGATTTTCATCTGATTTTTCAAGTTTTTAACAAAAATTAGTACTTTACAGCCTGCCACAATAGAATACAGTAGGTACTAACACTAACGAAAATAGTCTCTAAGATAAGTCACAGACGGACAGGGCAAAACTATAAAGGTTTCTTGTAGGATAACGTAACTCTAAAAAACGAAATGTCAACGGTCACTTTTTTTTTTTTATTCAACTGGATGGCAAACGAGCAAGTGGATCTCCTTATGATAAGAGATCACCACCGCCCATAGACACCTGCAACACCAGGGGGATTGCAGATGCATTGCCAACCTAGAGGCCTAAGATGGGATACCTCAAGTGCCAGTAATTTCACCGGCTGTCTTACTCTCCACGCCGAAACACAACAGTGCAAGCACTGCTGTTTCACGGCAGGATTAGCGAGCAAGATGGTGGTAGCAGTCCGGGCGGACCTCGCACAAGGTCCTACCACCTGCCAATCCACCACCACCACTTGTCAATCTTGTCATGTAAATCAAACAATAATTAAAGGTTTTTATATTATCTACATATTACGGTTGTACTAAAACTAGCTTAATGTGTGACCACGCCTTTACGTCGTACAAGAATTTAATATGCCCAGATACTTATTAATAGTTTGATCGTCGGCCGCCACAATCAATATAGAGCACAGTAGTTTGAGAACCATTGCATTAATATTAGGCCCCGGTTTTTACATTGATTCGTTATTCGTTGCTGGCGCCGACTTCAAATTGGTGGAAAATTATTTTCTTTCTTGTTTTGAAGGAAGTTTAATTTATTATTTTAACCTCCTAAGTCCCCGCGTACTTTAAATAACGCTTAAAATAACGGCCGAATGTACTTTATAAAGTACAAATTGTTTATTGATTTTTTTTTTATTCGACTGGATGGCAAACGAGCAAGTGGGTCTCCTGATGGTAAGAGATCACCACCGCCCATAAACATCTGCAACACCAGGGGTATTGCAGATGCGTTGCCAACCTAGAGGCCTAAGATGGGATACCTCAAGTGCCAGTAATTTCACCGGCTGTCTTACTCTCCACGCCGAAACACAACAGTGCAAGCACTGCTGCTTCACGGCAGGATTAGCGAGTAAGATGGTGGTAGCAATCCGGGCGGACCTTGCACAAGGTCCTACCACCTGCAAAGGCAAGGTTTTGGCTCTAAGCAAATACAGATGGCAGCAAAAGCATCTTACCTATATGAATCCCACAGCATTTACCTTGTGTTAGATCAATACAAATTAGCAGTTGAGTCTCGGGCACATACATACCAGATAAGCTGTCAGGGTTGTGTAAATACTAGCTCTAGGGTTGTCACTAAATGTAAAATTAAATTATGATTTTATTATTCTTTATTTTTGTTATTTTTTAAAAACGGAAAAGATTTTCGGATCTCCGGGCTACGAAGTGCAAAATTCGAAGTTCGAATCTTGTCGTCTCGCTGACGCTAATATTATTTAATACGAGACTGAGTACGATACGAACTTCGATTTTCAAATTATGCAGTAGCCCCTTGAGATATAAATGCGATAGTCTGTCTTCTTGTTTCACGTTGAAACCACTGAACCGATTTTGATAAAATTTGGTGTAGAGATAGTTTGAACCCCAAGGATCAACATAGGATACCTTTTATTCCGGTAGAGGGCACCGCTGCACGATAACCTAAATCCGCGCAGATGAAGTCGCGGGCATAAGCTACTATTTTATAAAAAAGGCATTTTTTGCGATGTGGAACTAATTCACGCATACCTATTGTATTTTTTAGTTCCTGCATACGAATGTTCAAAAGTTTGAATGTTCTGACAACCCTAGCTCTCTTGTGGTAGGTACGAAGTGCTCCGGATTCCGTATTTTGGCAAGGCGATGAAGACGATGAAACGTGTGATAGTTTGCTGTAAACAGTCTGCGGTATATCTAAAACTAGCTCCGCTCCTTCGCTTCTGATTGCAAGGGTGTGCCTCAATGAGGTTTTATGTGACAGGCTCTTTGGCGCTAGAGGTCCGTTTGACAATAAGGCCAGTTGTCTCATTTGTAACTTGTTAAATAACTAATACCGGTCGAAACAGGACGTCTTTCGGCCAGAACAAAGCGGAAGTGCACGTAAACGCGCGACTGCAGCTAACATAACAGCATCTTAATAGTGAACATGGATATCAATATTATAAATCTTTTATGTTTTTAATAAAAAGAGTGACTTGGAAATCGCACTAAACAATCTAATTTAATATAATATGTATTACTTGTGAGATATGTTGTGTTTTCGTGCGATGGCCAAGTCAATTTGTTTATTTCAAACAAAAAAGATTTTTTTATGGTCACTAAGATGTGGCTAGGTTAGCTAATTACGGAATAACATAAGACAGAAGGTCCCTTAAGTACCTTTAGGGACTGAATAAATTAACCGACTTGGTATTACATGCCGTACCTGAGAAGCATAACACTGTAAGTGCCATTTCCAAAATTTTACAGAAGAAGCATTTTTGTGTCAAATTGCAGCATCCACGACAATAATAAGGGTGGTAAAACCGAAAATCGAATAAAGTGGCACTTGCAGTGTTATGCTTCTCAGGTACGGCATGGATCTCACAACTGAGTTGCGAGACTTGTTTTTTTTTACAACTTATGTTTTTTATTGGCATAACTAATACTCGTCGAAACACGACGTGTTTCGGCCCGAACAACTGCCTGCTGAAGTTTAGACAGATCATTAAATTCCTAGGCATATTATGAAATGCTGCCATATCGGTTCTGGCTTTTCGCCGGCCGCTGCCGCAGCACGCTCGCTTCGCTTGCTCGGCTCGTGCGTTGTGGTCGCAATTCATACTAACCACTCCTCGCTTCGCTCGTCGTACCTAAATTTTTATTTTTTTCGGCATATCACGACGTGCCCGGTATATAGCTAAGAATATCGACGAATGCGTTGCTCTAATCGATCTGACATCGTGATATGCCTGGAAATTACGCCGTTTCACGATATGCCTAGGAATTTCGTGATCTGGCGGATTTCACGATCGGCCGCTGACATACATAAGTAAGTATAATACTTAAGTAAAATAGAACGGATGGTATAAAGTAAAGCCCAGCAGTTATTAATAGCACCTTATTTACTACTTTTATGAATAAAAAATAAATTGAGATCCTAATTAAATCTTCAAACGAGGCTAATTGAACCAAAACTTCGTCTCTGTGTTGACACGCTTTCCAATTATTTTCGTTAATAACTGGGTTCCCACCAACCGCATTGTAACGTGATAGGCGTGTTCGCTGTCGATCAGTATTAGCTGTAAACCACATAAGAAGCACGGTTCGTAAAGTGCGAGCAAAACTGATGATGTCATAACAATACGTGATTTCAATAGATTTTCTATGATAAGAAGACATACTTTTTGTCATAAAATGACCTAATTCCTCCTTCAAATTAGATCCCTCATCGCTGAGGATCGTATCGCCACGGACCATCTTTTTTTTTTATTCGACTGGATGGCAAACGAGCAAGTGGGTCTCCTGATGGTAAGAGATCACCACTGCCCATAAACATCTGCAACACCAGGGGTATTATAGATCTCTACGTATTTCGGAATTTATCTACGATTATTATTGCGGTTAGAAACTAAGGCCCAAGTCCCCTCCAGAGTCCCTGTGCTCTGTGGTGGGACGTACCTACATAGGCTGAGATAATGTTAACGTTGGAGGCATTTGGCTGATAATTTTGGTCAAGTTTCTATTTAAAACTAACTTAAAAGACTTTTAATTTATACTAGTTAATTGGTTTCATTAACACTTCTGACGATTGCCACCTTTAGTACCAGTATCCCTTAGAGGGAAGAAATTATTTGTCAAGTAATACGTTGTGTGTATAGTGCTGAAAGAAGCAGTATAAGATCGAACCAAATGAAAAAGTGATCTGCGAGCCCATTTTCTTCAATCTCTCTCTAACTATTGATGATTTACTCTTATCCCTCATTAGAAACACGGGCTGCTTACAAGAGTTTTTCATTTGCTTCGGCCTTGCGTGGTTGTGTAACATGACTTTGATTTAGATTCGCCTGTGTGGTTGGTACAATCCCGGCTATCATCGCGACCTATAAATTAGTTCATCAAATACATTTATAAAGTAGATTAATGCGTGCGTAGATCCAAATTATAGCCATTGACAGCGATTTCCCGTCTCTATTCTATATTTAATAAATATTTAGAGCATTTCAAATAACATATTCATTTTCGTTAGCTTCGTATAGCACTTGACAGAGTGGTTGTGGTTGAGGATTTTTGCTAAAAAAATATTTTTTAGTACAAGCTTTTTTTGCTGACTGTACTTTTTTTCAACTTCACTTGCATTGTCACCCAAACTACAACAACAACAAACAACCACCACTTGCATACCAAATTTCAAGTCGATGCCATTAACCGTTGAAGAGTTCCATCCTGCGGAGACGATCCTGGCAGGACTACCAGGATGTCACTACCCGATTTTAGTATTGTCACATAATTCACATAAGTATGCCAAGTTTCAACTCAATCCGACTACTAGAAGTTGGTCGAATTTAACTTGCAAGATTTGACTACAGACAGACAGAGCTGGAGTTTGGAGTTCGTATTTGGCAGTAGAGACTGCTGCTTAATATCACATCAGAGGCTGTATTGTCTAAAGCGCTGACGTTTGCGATCGTATTACCATCCCTTTCTACCCTCGTCTTATACCGTGTGACAGAAAGAAGTAGTGAAAACGATTATGATACCAATTGTGTTAGACAAAGCCTCACGTCCCTTAGTAGACTTTTACGATACGGGAAGAGATGGGCTCAATTTTGAGTACGGTCTTATTATCGGGTACTGCCTTTTCATATAAAATTATATTTTCCCGGATAACCCTCGTCTTATATCGAGTTTAGCTCGATATGTTTCGGGCTAATCCGCGGGCGGTAGTAGCGCGTGTTGCAGCAGCCGCCGAGTCGCGTTGCTCGTAAAGGGCTATGGATTAGCCCGAAACATGTCGAGCTAAACCAGATTTAAGACGTGAGTTAGCCGGGATAATATGAGTGAGTCTCACGTTAGTTTCATGTTCAAAATACTGCCTTTTTGGAACGTAACTTTTGGCGACCTGTTTCATTTCGTAAACTCTAAAAACTGTAAATATTTCAGGATTTATTTTAGGGGGTATGTAATGATCGGTACAATAGGATAGGTCTCTTAAAACCATTAGGGGGTTGCTACAACGATTTTTTGATTCAGTGATTATTTTGCAAATTATTCAACTTTAAAGTGCAAATTTTCATTTAAATCGAGCGTCCCCCCCGTCTAAAATCTAAACCGGTGGGTGGAAAACTTTGAAAAAATTCATGATGGTAGTAAGTATATCAAACTTACAAGAAAAACTATAATGGTTAAGTTTTCTTGAGAATTATTAGTAGTTTAAGAGTAAATAGCAGCCTAAGCTATAAAATATACCTAAACTTGGAATATTCCGTACAAAATACGAAATCTTTACAAAAATATTACTTAATTTTTCGTAATGGCTACGGAACCCTATTTCGGGCGTGTCCGACACGCTCTTGGCCGGTTTTTAATGGTTCAGTACGATGCCATTGCAGAATGAATCTCCCGTTGACAGCGAGCAGAGTGACACAGATATATTTTTTCAAAGTTCAAATATTTAACGTCTCAAATTCGTTACATCGCTAACCGTACGCCGATACCCATCACTTGTCTGACGCTAAGCTGTACGCACTTCATTTGTCATTCCTGTCTCACTTTACTGTTTAGATTAGAGCGAGAGATAGATTCGGCTACACATTTTTTTAACCCCCGACGCAAAAAGAGGGGTGTTATAAATTTGACCGCTATGTGTGTCTGTGTGTCTGTCTGTGGCACCGTAGCTCTTAAACGGGTAGACCGATTTGAATGCGTTTTTTTTATTTGAAAGCTGGTTTTCTAGCGATGGTTCTTAGACATGTTTTATCAAAATCGATTCAGCCGTTTCAAGATCATCAGCTCTTTTGTTCGCTGCGGTAGGAATCTTAGACGCATAATGGGTATTTACTTTACTTTCAAACACATTTGGGACCTAAAATTTGAAACACCCATGTGTGCTATGCAAGATTATGGAATTCTCGGCCTGATGCTGCAGCCAGGATATCCAGAACACTAGTAGGTAAACTCTTGATAAAACTATAGCAGATATATCGTGTTTGGATTCGTTTCGATCAGTATTTGATTCTACATACAATGCAATGGTGGCAACAGGATGAGCTGATGCTGCAGCCAAGATATCGAGCACACCAGTATACCTACTCTTGAAAAAATAATAGCACATATGTCGTGTTTGATTCGTTTTGATCAGTATTTGATTCTACATACAATGCAGTGGTGGCAACAAGACGAGCTGATGCTGCAGCCAGGATATCCAGCACACCAGTATTTAAACTCTTGAAAAAAAATAGCAGATAATTAAAGTCGTGGATAACTCACGTCTTATTCGAGTTTAGCTCGACATGGTGGCAACAAGATGAGCTGTTGATTTAAAAAAGTCAAATAAAAAACTTTTTAATTTAAAATATAACAAGCACTTAAATATCAAAAAAAACCACCACCGGTCTTAAAACCGCTGCTCGAGAATCCGGCTAATCCGGGTATACCCTTCGTCTTCGGAGCAACGCGACTCAGCGGCAGCCGCAACACGCGCACTGCGCGCCGCCGCTCTGCTCGCGCGACTACCCGACGAAACTGACACCGGCACACAACTACCCGCGTTTTCATCATCATTACAACTGACAACGACGACTCGAACTCGACTCGATTGAGACGAAGGGCTACGGATTAGCTAAACTAAACTAAATTAGCTAAACTCTAAGAGCTAAACTCGATTTAAGACGTGAGTTATCCGGGGTCAATATATTTAATATGAGTGAGTCTCACGGTATGTTCAAAACCCCCGACATAAAAAACGCCAGCAAAAATAAAAATAAAAACGCCCGAAAAAAACGCCGCTAAAAAAGACAAATAAAAAGTAAAAAATGGTAGTAAATATACCAATACAAGGAAAATTATAGCGGCTAAGATTGCTTGAGAATTATTAGTATTTTAAGAGTAAATAGCAGCCTAAGGTATAAAATATACCTAAACTTGGAAGATTCAGTACATGATACGAAATCCTTAGAAAAATATCATTTGATTTTTTCGTAATGGCTACGGAACCCTATCCTGGGCGTGTACGACACGCTCTTGGCCGGTTTTTTCCTATTATTTAAAGATTCCTGAGTTGTACGGCTCCGGGAATGCTGTCTCAGGAAGCTGGTTCTATATGGTGGGCCACAGAAGGTTAGACTGACGAATCTACTGCTATTTTAATCTACGCCTCAGCAGCACCTGCGTATAAATAGAGACGTCAATTTGTCACCGCGGGCTGTCACGGCGACAGATCACACGCGCGAAAAGGTTCCATGTTCCAACCGACACATACCAACGTCTACTTTATCCCACTCAGTTTTAGCACAATTTGGAATGGTTTCAAAAATGACATAGAACCTTCAGGTTAAGTGACAGTGATCCGCGAGTTTCGTAACGCTGCTTGTTGGTTATTGGAAATTATAGAAAAAACCGGCCAAGAGCGTGTCAGACACGCCCGAAATAGGGTTCCGTAGCTAATACGAAAAAATTAAGTAATATTTTTCTAAGGATTTCCTATTTTGTACGGAATATTCCAAGTTTAGGTATATTTTATACCTTAGGCTGCTATTTACTCTTAAACTACTAATAATTATCAAGAAAACTTAACCTTTATAGTTGTCCTTGTAAGTTTGATATACTTACTACCATCCTGAATTTTTTCAAATTTTTCCACCCACCGGTTTAGATTTAAGAGGGGGGGGGACGCTCGATTTTAATGAAAATTTGCACTGCATCACGAATCGAAAAATCGTTTTAGCAACCCCTAATGGTTAAAAGACCTAACCAACGATACCCCAAACTACAAGGTTGGTTGAGAAAAAGAAAATCACCCCCACATTACGTCTATGGGAGGAGGTACTCTATAAAAAAAATTTGTTTGAATTTTTTATTGTACCATTTTGTCGGCATAGCTTACATTATATATTCGTGCAAAATTACAGCTTTCTAGCATTGATAGTCCCTGAGCAAAGCCGCGGACGGACAAACAGACAGACAGACATGGCGAAACTATAAGGGTTCCGTTTTTGCCGTTTTGGCTACGGAACCCTAAAAAACTGTCTTTGATGTCGTCTTTAAGACGGCGGTCGGATTTTTATGTTTCATCAAGGATTATACAGCCTGTTTTCTAATTCCCTGGTATATTTTAGGAGGTCATTTTGTTAGTTTGTCTGAACGCCCCTAACATATTAATTAAGCAAAAGTTCTACACTTAATTCATACTTGTCTATTTATTCTAAATCGTTTAAACGTTTAGCCCTCAACGGGTGTAAAGCACGTGTCTAACAAACGAATGGACAGGTACCTAAGCAGACGGACAGATAAACAAACAATTGTTTCAGTCATTCCACGTCCACGGTTCAGCAAACCGGTTAAACAGATTTTAACTTTTTACTGCTCGGAGATATTAAAAAAATCTTTGTACTATTTAGTTGTATTAGGTCAAGTATCTGAATATCGATAATTTAAATATCGATAGCTAAAATATCGACGGTCAAAATATCGAACCTAACCTAACCTAACCTACTTTCGACATTTGGACCGTCGACTTTTTAACTTTAGATATAAGTATTAATTTTCGATATTCAGATACGTCCCCTTTATATTATTTTCTTGTTAATATTTTTATATTGCTAACTAGTTTTATGCTCCCGGTTTTATCACTGGGAAAGAAAAAAAAGCAAGTTACTTTTCGCTGCCAATATTATGTTGACATTTCATACATCTGCCAAAGAAATCGCCCTGAAATTGAATATAGAAAGGTTCTAGCTTGGTACGCGATTCTACAGTCAATATATAACGATACGACTGTGATTATCGTCATATTCATCAACAAACAAACATTCTACACCAACATCTTCAACATCTTAGGCCTCTAGGTTGGCAACGCATCTGCAATACCCCTGGTGTTGCAGATGTTTATGGGCGTTGGTGATCTCTTACCATCAGGAGACCCGCCTTCTCGTTTGCCATCCAGTCGAATAAAAAAAAACACACACATTCAAACAAAACAAACATTCATTTCAAACATTCATTTTTCATGTAAAAAACTTTTGTGCACCAAATATTTTTTTTCTACTCTATTCTATTGTATATTTTCTCGCACAAAATAAACCTTTTACCATCCTCAGCTTAAAAATAACCAAACACTATTATTTGTTTCAGAGCCAAGACAAGAAAAGCGTTAAATGAAAAACTGTCAAAATGACGGTAGCTCAACCGCCGAGCCACTCGCAACCACCGCTGAAACCATAGACATTTGCCATGCCAGTTAAACCGCGCCATGTCGAACCAAGATGGTGACGCTATATACAGGATGATAGCATGCCGAGACGAAAACGCAGATTCGCGTCGCGGGTTCGGGACTTCCTTCGCAATTTGTTGGCGTTCCTGTTTAGCAATGTTGGCGTAGTGGTGCTCGTCGTCGCTTATACTATAGCTGGTAAGTAAGGATATACCTAAGGTTAATATACCGGGTGTGGCCTGTAATACGAGCAAAAAATTAAAACATAGATCGTCCTCGTCAAACTGAACAACATTAGTTCAGCGACTTTTAAAAATAATGGAGTCTTTGAATTTTCCTTTTTTCATACAAATTATATAAATACTGCTATCAATGAACGGCATCCTAGAACCCAACTGACGTCGCCTGTCACGCTACAAACGTCAAGCATTTTACTTTACATTGCTGCCAAGAGCGCAGCCTTAGGTATCGCCAATATTTGGAAGAATTATATTTTTTCTTTTACAAATATAAAATTTTACTCGCAAATGTGATGAAAAACCATTGTATGTCAGGGCGGTACTGAATTACAAACATCGACTCATTAAAACCCTCAGTCTAATAAACTCTCGTTCGTAATTCCTTATTTACCGCCCTTAAGACACAATGTACTATTATTTCACACACTAAGTAATTAGGTAACAATCGGTATAAGTACAATGTAGAAATCGTGCACACATGGCGTTAACAAGAATCAACAGAGACCCCCAAACTAGGCAGAGCCTGTGTCTTGGGCGATCAAGCATTAATTTAAAAGATTTTTTTTTACCAATAATCAAAAATTAAGATACATTATACAACACAACGTAATAGTACATTGTGTCTTAAGGGCGGTAAATAAGGATTTACGAACGAGAGTCCATTAGAAGCCCGAAGTCGAAGACTGAGGGCTTTAATGAGTCGATGTTCGTAATTCTAGTACCGCCCGTGCGACATACAATGTTTTTCATCACATTTGCGAGTAAATTTTATATTTGTAAAAGAAAAAATATAATTCTTCCAAATATTGGCGATACCTTATGCTGTGCTCTAGGTAGCGCCGCTAATGGTTTTAAAAGACCTATCCAATGATATAATGAGGGGTTCATTATAGGGTTGGGTTGGATGAGAAAAAAAAGCCCCCCTTTTCGTCTATGGAAGGTACCGTAAACAATTTTTTTTTTAGTTTTTAATTGTACTATTTTGTCGGCATAGTTTACATATATATCCCTGCAAAATTACAGCTTTCTAGCATTGATAGTCCCTGAGCAAAGCCGCGGACGGACGGACAGACAGACAGACATGGCGAAACTTTAAGGGTTCCGTTTTTGCCATTTTGGCTCCGGAACCCTAAAAATTAAACTAGTAGTTACTAGTATAACTCTATCCTGGGTATTTGCCGAGAATATTATTCCCAAATGGTTAATTTCTCAACTCTTTCATAAGGACAAACGATTCTTTTGCTGAAACTGTAAACTATTCAGGTCATATTTCAGGACTATCCTGTAGAACCCTATAGGTTAGGTTAGATTTATAACAAACCTGAAGTACTTATACAGTTTAAAAAAAAACGTTCATCTATATTATGAAACAGTTGGAAAATTAATCATTTGATAAACGTGTTTTCGGCGATAAATTAGAGCACCAAAAATACCTCTCAATTCTGTTTAAAAACCTGTGCGACTACGAAAGCGATGTTTTACGACCAATTTAAGAAGACAAGATACTGATCGTTATTCCCTAACATAATTTACTTACCAAGAAAGCTCAATTAATCACTCCTTGTGAAATTAATGGGCACAAACAATGCTTATAATGCAGGCCAAGTTCTTTCAATTTGACGCAAAGAACGATGGCTGCGAAAAGTGTTTTGAATCTTTTATTGTTCAGGATTTTGATTTATGGGTGGTTATTAAGCGACGCTTTGGGGTTGCGTTGGCGAGTTTTAGTAGGTTTTTGCTGTTGAGAAATTTCAAAATTAATAAAATCATATTCATATGTTGCAACAATAGTAACTTACCTTAATTTAAGTTCGTTTAAGTACGCTATCAAATTTCCTTTTTAACCCCCGACGCAAAAACAGGGGTGTTATAAGTTTGACCGCTTTGTGTGTCTGTGTGTCTGTATGACTGTGTGTCTGTGTCTGTCTGTCGCACCGTAGCTCTTAAACGGGTGGACCGATTTGAATGCGGTTTCTTTTATATTTGAAAGCAGGCTTTTATTTGATATAGTTTGTTTGTTCGGGTCAAATTGTGTCGGAAAACACACTTATTAATGTTTTTTTTTACCAACACACAATATTCATCTATTGCCTACCAATAAAATATTACTTCTCTTCTTCTTCTCTTTCGTCATCACACTCTTGGCAAAGTGATCATGGTCGTCACATCAGGGGTGGTGGCAAGCTAATAGAATAATACACTCGAATCTTTGTCTATGGTTTTAATTTTTTTTTCTCCGTCTGACTGGGGCAAAGGAACTGGCTCATGCATATATGTTTATCTAACGTTTGGGCTCCACAGAAAACCAGCGTTACTGCACATAATGTGCGGCAACACATGCTGAGTGGAGACCCTTTTTGGTATCCTGCCGTGTCACCTAGTAACATAGTTTTAGTGCTAGTTCTAGTCTTAGTTTTAGGTGGTACTTTTGGAGCCAAAATAAACCTTTCTTTCTTTCTTTCTTCTCTCTTAGAATGTCAATAAAACATGTTATTCATGGTCACTCTAATTTTGCTTACCTGCTTGTGCCACGGTTCCTAAATTAAGTACTTACTTAAAGAACTGACGTTTGGAAAGTATTTTCTCATCACTGTTAAAATATTTTTTCGTTTTGAATTTGCTATTTTTAAGCGTAGTAGCCTAAAATAAATAAACGTCATAATGAGTAACGAGTAGTTTGTTTCTAATTATTAAGAAAAAATACGCGTAGTAGGTAAAATATAAAAAGTTCTATATTTTACCTACGGCATCATACTCGAAACTGTTATGACAAGCTTAATTAAAAATTCAGAGAAAATGTTTACTTTAGATACCTACCTAAGAAATTATTTTACGTTTATTAGAAAAACCGATAAGGATAATAATTTAATTATATACCTATTAAGTTAACATTGTTTTTAAATAAAATTAAATACATTTTGAAAGCCTATTAAGTTCAGTTTAATTTCTGTGTAATTTGATTTAATTTAATTTCTTGATAATTTCCTCTCGAGTTTCTTTAGAATACCTACTAAAATTAATATTTTCAATTCCAAGTAGAGCATTTATCATTTAGAAACCATGCAATAATACGCTCAATAGTATATAATATGTTCAACAATTAACTTGGATTTTAGTTGACAAAATCATAAAAATTTGATAAAATACAAAATATTTTGAACAGAAAACGAGAAACAAAGAACATCAGATATATTTTAGACAAACTGTAAGGGCATTCTTGCATTGTCGTGTTATTCTAAGAGAAGGCCTGTGCCCAGCTGTGGGACGTATAAAGTTGGGATGATGATGATGATGATGATGAAACTGTAAAGATATTTTTTTTGCTAAGTATTTTAAAATCATTCATCATACCTTACCGACTTTCGATTTCTCGATACTGAATGTGTTGAACGACCATGCTTTGTATACTTCCATGATGTTCGAGAATAAATTTGAGTTGAATTATGATATCTGGTTGAATGCATTCAATGCATCTTGATTGCTCTCACTCATGCATGAACAGCTGAATTTGGCTGCCGTACTGAATTAATTACCATTGCGAACAGCCTCGTCACTAAACTAACAATGGATATAAAAATATCTAATGTCTACTCAGAATTGTGAGGGTTATAAACAACTGTTTGCACACAGCCACAGTCACATATACGCGCACACAAATAAACGGTCGCATTCGGTTGCCACCCTGGGGCCTTCCACCGGCCTGGCGAGACGAGACGAGGCGATGTATCTAAACCTTGTACGATTTCTGTGAATGATTGAATTGATCATGCAACAATTTAATTTAATTTTTTTTTATAATCATTCCGAAAGTAATCGTTGCCACAACAAGCTCGTCGTCCGCCATGTTTGCCAATCCGGCCATGTTCGCCAAGCCTGGGGATACCGTGTTTGTGTTGGGTGATTGTGGTCAGTGTTTGGCAAGTTTTTTTTTTATTAGACCGATTCAGATGGAAAACCAGCAAGTGGGTCTCTTGATGGTAAGAGATCGACACCGCCCATAAACATCTGTAACACCAGGGGTATTGCAGATGCGTTGCCAACCTAGAGGCCTAAGATGGGATACCTCAAGTGCCAGTAATTTCACCGGCTGTCTTACTCTCCACGCCGAAACACAACAGTGCAAGCACTGCTGCTTCACGGCAGGATTTAGTATTTGAGTGTTTTAGTATGTGAGTGTTTGGTATTTGTGGCAAACACCAAGCATGTGGAGGCGGCATAAGAAGCAATGGTCTGAGTACCAAGTGGTCTAAGTAGCAAGACGTCTTAACAGCAACTGTTTTTGTTCAAAACTCGAGAAAATCGACAGATTTGGCTTTTTTTGTTAATGCCAATCGGTCCCATTTCTATCAAGGATTAAAACACTCTTTGAGGCAAACTAAGTTTAGAGTACCACACAAACAAGCACAAATCAAAGAATACTTTTTCCATACAGTTCGTAGGGTACTAGTTTGCGAAGTGAAACTTTCGCATGTTGTTTTTTTACGAATATGAATCCATTATGCTTAGAAAATTAAACAGTATGTAGACAACTAAAAACTGAACATTTTAACTAAAGTTAGTGTCTCAACCCGTATTACTGCCCCATCTCAACTTTCCACCCTGTATACTCGTGTAGGCCTAGATGACTTGACAGAGTCGAGGATCAAATTTCCAAATCAGGACTCTTTGTTTCTAAACAAACTTCAGACAATAGAAATACCAAATTAATCGATTTTAGACATTAAAAGGAATCGATCTAACACGGGACAATAACTCCCAATGGACCCATTCGACCGCAAATCTATTCATTGGGCTAACGATGCCCTAACTTAAAAACCTATTGGCTGTTATTGTTGGTTTGATATTGTGATTTTTGGAAGGAAATTACTTAACCGAATTCCAATTTAGCGGCTTTTGAAGCGTGAATTTGCTTTTATGTGACAGTAGCGTTTGCTCGCGGCTTCGCACTTGTAAATTCCAGATTTTCACCAAGGTCCCGTTAGAATTCCCATAAATTAAATAATGGTTTTCGTTGACGTTGCATTACAAATAACAGTGCCAAAGATGACTACACCAATCGGATGAGATTTTTAACCCCCGACGTAAAAAGAGGGGTGTTTTTACACATAGTATGCCCGTATGCTACGGGTAGAACGATTTGAATGAGTTTTTTTTTATTTGAAAGCGATGGTTCTTAGAAATATTTCATCAAAATCGGTTTAGTTGTTTTTGAGATATTGAACTTTGAAGTGACAAAGTCGGGGTTTTCCTAATTTTTTTTGCATATATTGCATAAATTGTCCGCACACAAAGTAACACATGAATCCATACAGTATTTTAACTTATAAATCGACGACCAACCACTTATGAATGTCAAGAAATCTACCGGTTCGGAAAAACCTCTGTTGAACAGAATTCGGCTAGAAACTCAACGAGTTATGTTTTAAACAGATTTATAATTAATTGGGTGGAAGGCAATAATGTCAGCAAAATATTCATGGAGTCAGAACTGCTCTTTCATGTCATTAAAGAGGAATTTCAAGGGTTGTTTAGTTTTGTGAACAGAAATGGGCAAAGGCATTCACGAAGCCGGCGTATAGTTTGATACCAAAACAATGCTTTATTTTTAAAATGAATGTGTCTAGTTCCGTATACAAAATGGCAAGCAGAGGATAGTGGGTTCAAACCTGGGCTCGCCCCTTTAGTTTTTAAATTATGTAAATACGTGCGAAATTCCTTTAGAAAATAATTATGTACAAACCTAAGAAGCAATTTAATGGTGTGTAAGAAGTTCCCGATCCGCATTTGGCCCTAGTGGGAACTATTCTGAGAGAAGGTCTGTACCCAGCAGTGATCAAGAAGTGATCATTTCAAGAAGTGTTAATTTTTCGAGAAGTGTTCCATTTCAAGAAGTAGTCATTTCAAAAAGTGGTCATTACTCATTGTAGTCCTAAACCGCCGAAAATGCAAAAAAATGCCAAAAATGGAATCTATATAGTTCGAAATGCCCACTGCATGTCTGTACGCTGATACGAACTAGACTTTCTTTTTAGTGTTGTTATTTTGTCCCCGTAACCCAGGAGAAATCAGTCATACACTAATGCTTAGAACAATGCTTGCAATGTATACTAAAAGCATGCTTTGGAGATGACTCATGAAGAAATTGCCTTAAAACTTCAATAAATCCTAACTTTTTGTGGATTTGTACTTACCCCATAAATTCATGCTTTTAAGAAGAGACCCGGGGAAGACGTTACCATGGCAACCAGCTACATTAAAAAGTTGACCCAATAACGGGATTATCCTACTTAATATTATAAACGTGAAAGTTTGTAAGTGAGTGAGTAAGTTTGTGAGCGAGTATGTTTGTTACTTCTTCACGCTGAAACGGCAGGACGGATTTAAATGAAATTTGGCAAAAGTTAGTTTATAACCTGGAGTAAAACATAGGATAATTTTTATCTCGATATTCCCACGAGATAGGAATAAAATCTCTAAATAACAACCGCTAGGCTTAGAGCCATGAAATTTGGTATGTAGGTAGCTGGAAGTCTGGAGTAATACATAGGCTATTTTTTATCCCGATGTTCCCACGGGATAGGGATAAAACCTGGAACTAATAACCGCTGGGCTTAGAGTCATGAAATTTGGCATGGGTGTTTTAATTTAACGTTAATTAAAACCACGATCTAATTTTAGGGAATTCCCACGAGAATTTAATAAAATCCCGGAATTTCAATTCAACTGCTGTATCTAATGATTTACGCGTGCGAAGCCGCGAGTAAACGCTAGTGTACTATATTTTCTTCACTTACAAAACATATTTGTTACTGTAAGGTTTATAACTTTTATGACGACGGTGAGTTAGCAAATCTGTCACCGAGGTGACAGAAGGAATGGAAAACCACAGTCGTGGCCCTAGCTCGGACATGTTTAATGATGATAAAACGTTGTCCTTAAGTATAACAGATGATTTGAGCACGCGCCGTGTAAATACAAAGTTAAATGAGATTTTTTCGTTGCCGTTTTTCCATGAAAAAGAAACTTACTGATAAACTTTCAAATCTTTTTTATAAAGTAGCGTTTCCACCAAAAATGTGCGAAAATAGTTGGATGTGTTTTTCATTAACCAATAGAAACGCTTCGTGTACACATCCTCGCACAGCACATCTCTAGTGGAAACAGCTGAGCGGAGCGTGGCGAGGTAAATGAAGCGTTCCTATTGGTTAGCACGGTCACTGCGTTACGGGGACTTTTGAACCCCGTATGATGTCGTTATTCAGTGCGGGGGTGAAAAGTAGTGTCTATCCGCTGGTTTGAGCGTGTAACTTTGTGTTTTATGTCTACTATAGAAACAACTATATTCCGTACCCAAAGGGTGCCAACGGAACCCTATTACTGAGACTCCGCTGTCTGTCTGTCGAATTTCACAGATTATGTACTGTGGCCGCTATAACAACAAATACTAAAAACAGAACAAAATAAATATTTAAGGGGGCTCCCATACAACAAACGTGTTCGTTTTTCCGTTTTTTGCTTGATATTAATAACGGCAACAGGTAGACGCTTGAAATATTGTGTAAGATTGTGTAATCTTTGGTTGTATAATCACTTTAAAAATAAATAATGAAATTAAAATAAACTAAATATTTAAGGGGGGCTCCCATACAACCAACTCGATTTCTTTGCCGTTTTTTTGCTAATGTCTAATGTTGTATAGATAATGGTATGGGACCCTTCGTGCGCGAGTCCCACTCGCACTTGGTCGGTTTCTTAAGTTGGTCAGGTTTCAAAGTTCCACCCGTGCAAAGCCGGAGCGAGTCGCTAGTTTATAATACCAATCAGTGAGACAGTGTTGTACAGTCAAAGGTAACAATAATTAACTTATTCAAAGTTTCAAAAATAAGTACCACAGACTCTTCTTTCGACGAAATAAGGACATAGTAACATTATTTTTAGTGGTTCGAACAGATACTTTTTATAAGAATAAGAATAAGAATAAGAATGGTTTATTGGCTGATAAAAATAGATACACATACAGTAACACTGAAATATACACATCCATGCCTATTCCTACCAGCCAAAATGGCCGCCACTCAGCCATTGTATCGCGAAAAGATCTGAAGATTATTTCGCAACGCTGATTTTCAGTGACGCCAGTTATAGTTACATAGGTGGCTGTCACCAGGGACACATCCCAGTATCAGACTATCTACTCTCTCTACTACACTACCACTACCCTATCCCTATGAATATTCGTTCATGTTTTTTTCTTTGAATTGTTTTTGCAAAGAATGACGGTACCTTCACTTATTATTGTGAATGGGTTTGCGATGGGCCGGGCTGTGTTCCCACCCAGTCTTTAATCAGGAATGTTTCTTTTATTTTTGCACTGTTTTTATAGTTTATCGAGAGTTATTGTAATGCATCACAATATCATTATTATTGAAATTAATGTAAATATTACACTACAATCCTGGTTTGACTTGTTGAGGTTTAACTGTTTCGAAAATGGTTAAACTGATCGAGTGTTGCCATTATTTCCGGTTGCGAACTTCCTTCCGCTGGCGTTCGTGTCGTCATAGTGTGTTGTATGTTTTAGTTTTTAAATGGGTCCCACTGAAAAACAGCGTTGCGGCTTGCCGTAACATTATGCTGAGTGGGGTCCACTTTATACTATTCGATGTTATTTTTTTTGTTCTCCATCTAATGTATTTTTATGTGTATCGAATATGTGTAAATAAATGTTTCTTTCTCTCTCTCTCTCTCTCTCTCTCTCTCTCTATTATCTTTGCACTGGGCTGTACATACGCTTAATAGGTTAACATACTACCAGTATAACGTCTACTGTACACGGCGACACCGTTCACTAGACACACGACTCACAAAGGGTCGACGAAGGCTTCTCTCGAAGAACCAATTGGCCGTGTACCAAGGGAAATTCCGAACGAGATATTTCAATCTTCGATAGCCTTTGAGAATATTTGTTGTCCACCTATACCCATAAGAAAAAAAGTTAACCCTTTATCATAGTCAAAGTCAAAGTCAAAATATCTTTATTCAATTTAAGCTATAACAAGCACTTATGAATGTCAAAAAAAATCTACCACCGGTTCGAAAAAACCTCCGTTGAGAAGAATCCGGCAAGAAACTCAACGAGGTATATTTTTTTTGTAAACAGTTTTACAATATTATTAAATGATATCTACGAGTATACATCACAAGTATTTATAAACTTTATTTTTAACACAGTAGGTTCGCTATTTGAAGGGATCGCTAATGCAGAACGAAATTATTTCCAAATATCCCTGTCCATTACATAATCATTAACTTTATAATACGCCTTAGATATTAATGTCTTCTTGACAATAGATCTGAATTTTGTATCTGTTTCATTGGTAATATCCTTTGGAATTTTATTATAAAAACGTCTGCAATTTCCCAGAAACGACTTTTTGTTTTTAGCCAGTCTGTAAGATGGAACTTTAAGCTTCCCTGTATTTCTAGTAGCCTTTGGCTTATCGACGTTAGTGGGAAAATCACACACTCATTATGTCATATGTTCCGACAGGTTTTGCAGCCATTTTGTTCTGATCTACTGGATCGATTTATTCGATTCGAATCGAAACTCAAAACAAAAGATCAGTTTTCTTTTTAACCCCCGGCGCAAAAAGAGGGGTTATAAGTTTGACCGCTATGTGTGTCTGTCTGTCTGTGGCACCTTAGCTCTCAAACGGGTCGACCGATTTGAATGCGGTTTTTTTAATAAAGTTTTTTAGCGATGGTTGTTAGGCAAGTTTCATCAAAATCGGTTTAGGCGTTTTTAAAATATTGAGCTTTGAAGTGAAAAAGTCGGGGGTTTCAAAATTTTTGTAGGTTAGCGGTTATAACTGTTAATTTCATGTGTTTTATGTGGTTTACTAATGTTTCGGCGAATAACGTTTGGCAACCTGTTTCATTTCGCAACTTTTCATTTCCCAACTGTTTAATATTTCTGAAACTGTAAATATTTCAGGATTTTTATAAAGCTAACCTAACCTAACCCAAAGGGTTCTACACGATGGCCCTGAAATAAATCCTGAAATGTTTACTGTTTTTGAGTTTGCGAAATGAAACAGGATGCCCAACGTTACGTTGCGAAAAGGCAGTACCTACTCGGTTTTATGTATAGTTTTCAATAAATAAAAGAATACTGACAGATTAATCAGAAATTTTGAGACTTTAGCCTATCGTTTACTTTATGTATATTTTTTATTCAACTAAACTCATAAGTTATGCAATGTTTACAGGTGCATTTATGTTCCAAGCCATAGAGGGAGCGAGCGAGATGGAGCGCGTGCACAACATGACGTTGGAGCGAGACAAAACAGCGCAGTGCCTGTGGCGGTATGCGCTAGAGTTGAATGTTTTCAACAATTCCGGACTAAAACATAGGTGAGACAAATGACGTTGAGTCCCACTCAGTTATGAACTCAGTTTAGACATACATGAATAATTATAATATTTAGAAAACAAAACAATTGCCTACTCGTGACCACGGCCACTATAATGTGGTCGAAACGTCGAGATTTTGACTATGAGTGAAAATCACGAAAGTTTAAAACGTTATGTCTACATAACTAGTTGAGTACTTTAGGTGTGAAAACGTTACAAACAAACACTCGAATTTACATTTAGATGTATAATATTAGTAAGAATTGCCATCAGAACTATACATTTTGTGTCAACACCGTAATAACCGTCAATTCGTTTTTGGTAAAAAAAATACAAGATTTTTTTACTGACTGTACTTTTTAGGGTTCCAGAGCCAAAATGGCAAAAACGGGACCCTTATAGTTTCGCCATGTCTGTCTGTCTGTCCGTCCGTCCGCGGATTTTCTCAGGGACTATCAATGCTAGAAAGCTGTAATTTTGCACGAATATATATGAAAACTATGCCGACAAAATGGTACAATAAAAAACAAAAAAAAAATTTTTTTAGGGTACCCACCCATAGACGTAAAGTGGGGGTTATTTTATTTTTCTCATCTAATTCTATAGTGTGGGATATCGTTGGATAGGTCTTTTAAAACCATTAGGGGTTTGCTAAGACGATTTTTCGTTTCATTGTTTTTTTTGCGAAATATTCATCTATAAAGTGCAAATTTTCATTAAAAATAGAGCGCCCCCCCCCTCTAGAGTCTGAACCGGTGGGTGTAAAAATTTGAAAAAATTCAAGATGGTAGTAAGTATAACTTTCAAGGAAAACTATAACGGCTAAGTTTGCATGAGAATTATTAGTAGTTTTACTCTTAAATATCAGCCTAAAGTATAAAATATACCTAATCTTGTAAGATTCCGTATAAAATACGAGACCCTTAGAAAAATATTTCTTAATTTCTCCGTAATGGCTACGGAACCCTATTTTGGGCGTGGCCGACACGCTCTTGGCCGGTTTTGTTGACTGTACTTATATTGTCACCCACACTTGCATACCATATTTCAAGTCGATACTATTAACGGTTGAAGAGTTCCGTCCTGTGACTTGTGGACATAATCCTGGCCGGACTACCAGACCACTACCGGTTTACATAAGTAGGTAGGTATACCAAATTTAAAGTCAATCCAACTACTGGAAATTGGTCGAATTTAACTTGCAAGATTTGATTACAGACAGACAACGGGGCAGGTGAAACTAAATAAAAGCTTGTAAAAAGTGAGTGAAGATGGTATGAATTGGGTTTTGAATCGGGCAAGTCACGGAGTGCTAGTATTAAGCGGTGTATAAAATCAATATGGAAAGATATTTCAAAACATTCCTTGCAAGCCGTCCATAGACGAAGCAAGGATGAACAGCCGAAGCATTGTTGGGTGGGTACTGATTGCGAGCACTGGAATTTCCGCATACCTAAAAGGTTTTAATGGAGTATCGTACAATAAGATTTTTAGGGTCCCGTAAGCATGAACCGTGTTGAGAAGGTAGTTTCCTGGATATGTAATAATAATAATCCATTTATTTCAAACACATGCCCATATATGGTTAGTAATATTAAATTAACCCAGACAGATAGTCAAGGACTGACGGACAATTTTTTTTTTCAAACATTGAATAATGGGCAATATTTTATTTGAATGATCGTAATTGTATTTAAAGTAGGTATTTAATGTTATGGATTTATTTAAAAATCTAATAACACTCACTAAGATTTAATATTACTAACCAGGTTCACTAATGTTTCGTAACTAACTTTTGGCAACCTGATTCATTTCGCAACCGTTTATTATTTCTGTAAGTGTAATTATTTCAGTATTGGTGTCAAGTATCCCATAATATTTATTTATTTGTTATTGTTATAAAACGAACCTAACCTAAAGGGTTCTACACGATGGCCCTAAAATAAATCCTGAAATATTAACAGTTTTAGAGTTTGCGAAATGAAAAGTTGCGAAATGAATCAGGTTGGCAAACGTTTGTTGCGAAATGAACGGATACATTCTGCCTGTCATCTTCACACTTAACGCGTTTCACCGGCTTTGATCCAATTTGGTATGGAGATATTCTTGCAAGGCAGGCACCGCATCTGCAGTACTGATGGTGCTACGGATGTCTATAGGCGACGGTAATCACTTAACATCAGGGTCCACCTGCTCGTTTGTCTGCTATTACACAAAAACAGATAGTTTGGAACCCTGGGAAGTACAAAGGATAGTTTTTATCCCACGAAATCTTCGCAGAGTCGCGGTCAACAGCTAGTGAAAAATTAAGAATTGTTGAAGATTTAGACGTTTGTGTTTTTATCCAGTCTAGTCCATCCATTCTATGTTTAGTTTTAAGTTACTGTAGACCCACTGAAAATCAGCAGGGCTACTACGAAACTCGAAACTCGAAGTTGGTGTCGTGCGGTCCCTCTGATACTTACGAGTATACTATTTCATACGAGAGCGACAGGGGCCGCACGACACGAACTTCGAATTTCAAGTTTCGTAGTAGCCCTGCAGCATCGTATCGTATCACTACTGTCTCCCTTTTGTGACAACAGCACCATGAATATTTTTAAGGTTTGGTTAATTTTATTTGATTTATTTGTTGTTCAAAAATAAATATTTCCTATTCAATTCCAGGATAAGTTTAAAGATGCAAGACTACCAGAGCAAGGTAGTGGTTGCAGTTCGAAGGGGCTGGGGCGGCACCCGCACTTCCCAGCAGTGGAGCTTCTCATCGGCCTTCCTCTACTCTCTCACAGTCATCACCACTATAGGTGAGAGGGGGACGACTAGCTTTCTCTTCTTCTCTAGTCTATTCATCATCAGCTGGAAGACGTTCACTGTTGAGGCTTTCCCCCTTTAGAACGTCACAAATGACAACTCGCCACTTGCGTTCACGGTTACCCGCAGCCACAATACAAGTAATAGGCAGTAGTTCGACTTCATACTAGCGCCCGAATCGATCCACGCACACAGTCAAGCGTCATTTACACGGCCGCTAACCAATCTTCGCAAGACAAAACTACGCAGTGCCACGCCGAGCGCCGCGCAGTCCGGTCGCTGGTCGAGTGCAATAGACGCAATTTTTTTCTATTACCAACGTGTAATTTAATTAATAAAGAAATAATCATAAAATTAACATAACTTTTTATTCGGTTTACTAATGTTTCGGTGAATAACGTTTGGCAACCTGTTTCATTTCGCAACTATTCATTTCCCAACCGTTTCATATTTCTGAAACAGTGAATATTTCAGAATTTTTATAGAACTAACCTAACCTAACCTAAAGAGTTCTACACGATAGCCCTGAAATAAATCCTGAAATATTTACAGTTTTAGAGTTTGCGAAATGAAAAGTTGCAAAATGAAACAGGTTGCCAAACGTTACCTTGCGAAAAGGCAGTACTCGGTTTTATTCCTACACCTAAAACTACACAAATACAATAAAAATCTACACACCTCTGTTTTACTTTTTGAAGACGTCAACCCTAGCGCTCCGCCCTGTAGGGCCCAGCCGTAGCTGGGCGGATATATACATATAAGATATATATAAATTTCAAGACTACGGCTGAGTCAATCTACTGCCTATTACTTGTATTGTGCCGCAGCTCTCGCGATGTCGTTCGACCACCGTGGAAGGCATGTCAACGCTTCGTCTCCTGGTTCGTAGTTGCCACTTGAGGATCTTTCTCAATCAATGGTTGCGTTCTTCAAGCCATACAAGGTATCATATTAATTAAAATAAGTTTTTGGTAAAATTTCATTTCTTATACAAGCTTTTTTTGCTGGCTGTACTTGTTACCCAAACTACATTTGCATACCAAATTTCATGTCCATGCCATTAACCGTTGAAGCGTTCCGTCCTGTGGAGACGATCCTGGCTGGACTACTATAATGTCACAACTAGATTATTGTATTTCACGCAATTTATATAAGTATATTAAATTTCAAGTCGATCCAACTAGTTACTGGAAGTTGGTCGAATTTAACTTCCAAGATTTGATTACAGACATACAGACAACAGGACAGGTGAAATTAAATAAAACCTTGTAAAAAACTATTGGAAGTAATACCTACTTACCTACTACTTTTGCTATGGCAAAGACGATGTCTGTGTATTAAGTAGAGCGGCCATTGAAGACCCTAATTGGTACAGCTCTGATTTTTAGGGTTCTGTAACTAAAAAATAAATAAGACCGACACCTTCCTAGGATCAATATGTTATCCATATATTTGTCTGTCTGTCAAGATACTTTTTCCTAGAAATGCGTCAAAAGTAAGTGATCTTTTTTACTCTGTCGCATTGACACATTGACAATCTTGCATGGCGTTTAGTACGTGGCTGTAAAACGACAAAGTACGAAAGTGTATAGCTACTTTTGATAGTGACTACATCAGGCTGAAATTAATAGAAAGTTTTTTTTTGTCATTTTTAGGTTATGGCCACCTGTCTCCTCGGACGAGCTGGGGCAAGATTGCCACAATCTTGTACACGCTGCTCGGGATGCCTCTCTTTCTTCTATATCTCGCCAATGTTGGTAAGATTATTTTTACTATTCATCAAAATTTAAGTTACTTAACGTTAAGAATTTATTTCCAGAACAATACAGGTTCAACTATAAAAAAGGTATATTAGGTACAATAAAATAAAATAAACTAAAACTATAATAAATCTAAAAATGGACCCTGCGGCATGGTACCAAAGATGCTGGCAGCATTTCCCCGCTGGATCGCAAGACTGATGCGTTGAGCGAGGAAACTGCCAGCTCTTCGGTCTCCTGTGGTATCTCTGAGTCTCTTTGATAGATCTTAGTGGGCTAGTTGCCTAGTTTTTTCTTCTTAATTTTTAACCTCCGACGCGAAAAGTTTTATACGTTTAACGCCAATATCCGTCTGTCTGTCTATCTGTGGTATCGTATCTCTCAAAGGATGAACCGATTTCTATGCGGTTTTTTCTACGTGAAAGTGAATTTACATGCAGTGGTTTTTAGCTATGTTTCATTAAAATCGCTTCAGCCATTTATGAGATATTGAACTTGGAAATGGCCATGTCTGGGGTTTCCAAGTTTTCTAATTAATTCAAAGTATTTCTAAGGCAGTTGGATTTTTAATTTTTCTTCTTTTATTAAGGCTACGTTTCCACTAGAGGTGCAAGGATACGTTGCGAATGTGTTCATCATGAACGCTTCACCTGTCCTCGCTCAGAACAGCTCTAGTGGAAACAGCTCAACAGTCCTCGGTGATATTAATTGCCTTGATCGTTGGGAGGAAAGTTCTAGATTTATCTTGATGGGCAGGTGAGCTGCTGGCGAGGTGGTTCAAATGCATCTACGCGCTAGTCTGCCTCTGCCGAGGGTGTCCAGGGTTCAGCCGGAGACGCGTGGTGAGGCTTAGGACACAGGTACTTAGTTTAGCAAGTTTTTGTTAAAAAAAATGATACAAACTTTCTAGCTGACTGTACTTGAGTGGTCATCTAAACTTCATTTTCGTACCAAGTTTCAAGTCGATGCAATTAATCGTTGAAGAGTTCCGTCGTGTGGAGACGATCCTGGTCGGACCACCAGAGTTTCACTAAGTACCAGGTTATCGTGTTGTCACCGGATTTATCCCACTAATATTATAAATGCGATGTTTGTAAGTCTGTTTGTTTGTTTATTTGTTTGTTTGTTACTTCATCACGTCTAAACCACTGAACTGATTTAGATGAAATTCGGTATACAGATAGTTTGAGTCCCGGGGAAGGACATAGGATAGTTTTTATCACGGAAAACTCCATAGGTAGTTCCCGCAGAAAAGCGATTAGTAATATTTTAAACTAGCCTGTTACCCGCGATTCCGTCCGCCTAGTATTCGTTTATCCCTATCCCGCGGGAATTATTTATGTCCTTCCCAGTAACTCAAACTATACAGATAGCTTGAGTCCCAGAGAAATACATAGGTTTTCATCCCGGAAAATCGCATAGTTCTCGCGGAATAGCGATAAACGAATTCTGCGCAGACGGAGTCGCAGGTAACGGCTATTTTAAGTATATATGCCAACTTTCAGCTCGATCGAATATTAGAGGTCGAAAAATATACTCAGCGTCATAAAATTTGGCCCACTCTACATACAAAATTACCTATTACCACTATTACTACATACTACATACATTCGAGGGCCAGATTTTTTGCTGCTCCGTATAGTTCGCATATTTTAGAACCACGGCCTTCAAACATACGAATATGAACGCCGCATTTAATTATAAGCTTGTAATAAGTGCTTATTAAAGAAATGGTTATTAATACAAGGTTTTTTGCTGATGTTAGGTAAGTTTTGGTGACTGTACTTACATTGTCATCCAGCTTACATATGTCTCTCTTCTTCTTCATCAGCGCGTTTTCGCCCACCGTTGGGCATTCGCCTCTCCAACCTTTCTCCACCCAGATGGACTATCTGTCTCTCTCTTCCAGGCCGGTCCTGCTGTCTCCACAATGTCATCGGACCATCGGGCAGGCTTACATATGTACCTATTCCAAATTTTAGGTCAATTCTTTTTTATAAACTTATGAAGTGATAATAATGTGAAAAAAATACGTCAAACGAAATTCTGTAAAACTGTTGTCTATTAAAACAACGTACAAGCTGTCTGCCCACAGTGCTATACTTCAACTTGCAAATTCTAGCTTAATTTACTTTAGAAATATCGTCGTCGTTTAGCAAATTGTTAGGATGAAAAACTTAAAACGAATCGAATTCCCAACAAACAAATAGTGACCCGGATCAGAACAAATTGTGAAAAATGCCCGCGAACAAGCGAATTGAATAAATTCGTGGTCCACAATTTGTCGCCACGGGCTTGAATATATATCAGCTACTGACACTATTGGCTCGGAAAGTATTTCTGTTTTCGGGGCGTTTTTGTAACCATTTATCCGCTTTTGAATTTTAACTTGTCGCATTGTTTCAGATATTCTCACAGGTTATAAAAGTTTGCTGTTATTTTATTTGCATCATTTGTTAAGTTATCTAAAATTGAATGATTGACAAACACTACTAGCCTTACCTTGGAAACTCTTAAAGTATTTTATTTGCCACAGAAAAAATACAAGTAGTAACAGATACTTTTCTCAGGCTTTTATTTACTTCATCTTTAACGTTGTCTGCGTGTAATCAAATCTTAAAAGGCAGATTTGACCCACATCATGTGGATTGGACTAACGTGAAATTTGGTATACTCTTGATAATATTTTGGTGACAATATATTTGGTGGTAAAATTTTGGTGGTCCTC
The DNA here is from genome assembly GCF_025370935.1 of Choristoneura fumiferana. Lineage (NCBI taxonomy): Eukaryota > Metazoa > Arthropoda > Insecta > Lepidoptera > Tortricidae > Choristoneura > Choristoneura fumiferana. The sequence continues at coordinate 16,581,963 of NC_133480.1, forward strand.
CCAAGAGATCGTCCCTGCAGGACGGAACTTCTCAACGATTAATGGCATCGACTTGAATTGACTCGTATAGTTTGGTTTGGATGAAAATGCAAATACAGTCACCAAAAAGGACAGACATTCGTAGTATGTGTCATAAACGTGTAGAAGTCATTTGATAACGTAGTACAAGAAGTGCCGTCACCAAAGCTTGCATTTATTTTCATAAAAACAATATTTCAGCTAGAGCTTAGCGATGCAGAGAGCATAGAGTGCCCAGAGCATTGGAGGAGGAGGCCCAGGAGTCCAGAATGGGAGTCGGATGAGACACCGGACTACCGGCCTCCGTACCCTCGGTTTCAGAGGTAAGTCTATCGATGAACTCATCGTTATATCAGACGCAGGACGTCCACTGTTAGACATAGGCCTCCCCCATAGACCTCCAGTTGTTTCGACCGCGAACCGTTTATCCGTCTATCTCGTTGGTGGACGTCTTACGCTGCACTTGCCAATCTGCGGTCTCCATTCGAGAACTTTCGAGAACGATGAGCTAAAATTAACGAAAGAATGTGTCTTTTGATAGGTACTAAGTAATAAATAAAAGTTCATTAAAATACTTGTTTTTCTTTTCACTTTTATTATAAACTAGCTTAAATAAAATTAATTTCTTACTGTTAATGACTCGAACACAGATTTCTATTTTTTTTAACATTGTTTGTAATAAATAAATGAAATATTTGTACGCCATGTTATGGTAAAATAATATTAAGGAAATGAAATGCTAACAAAAATGTTACACCTATTTACACCCTTGTTTATTCAAATAAATATTGATTGATTGATTGATAAAAAAAAGCCAAGAAATAAAACTACTAGTTTGTTATAATATAACTACAAGTTGATAAACTTTAATTTATTCTTTTTAAATAACTGTGAACTCAGTACAAAAAAAATATACTTCGTTGAGTTTCTTATTTATTATTCTCAACAGAGGTTTTTTCCGAAACGGTGGTAGATTTTTTTTGACATTCATAAGTGCTTGTTATAGCCTAAATTGAATAAAGATATTTTGACTTCGACTTTGACCTTTACTTAGGCATACTTAATCATTACCTACGTGCAAACGAATTCTACGCTGACGGAGTTGCGGGCAACAGCTAGTTATTTATAGTTCATTAACCAATAGCCTCTCTAACTTTCTATCTGTTCAGGAACTATGTCCCAGCAAATTAGCCTCGACCTTTTAACACAAAAGACCGCATACAATCGAAACTTGTGAAGTCTCAAGCCCTTAGAAGGGTTGGGACTAATCGGCTAAGGGCCCCTAATGGACGATTCAAACCACTTTAACGTGACAATAGAATCCGTTAAATGATCTAATGTGTTTTATATGACTTGGATAAGTGTAATTTTTGGAGAGTTTAAGCCCGGTGGGTTTGGTGGGTGGGTTTAAAAGATGTTTCAAATTTTGGTGGCAATAGTTAGGATATGAAACGGAATCTTAACAATAAAGCTATACTGTCCATCTGTCAGTCTTTCTGTCTGTACCTCCAAAACTGCAATATGTCAGCATTATTACAATTACATATTCTTACAATAATATTTAAAAAAAATAGTCGTGGTACGTCATTTTTTACCTCTTTTCAACTAATTAAGAACGTAGTAGTCGTGATTTGGATTTTCGAGTCGACCCATTGAATTCTATGGTGGTCCAGTTTGGTTTGTCACGTAAAACCACAGAAAGTGTGCGCTTTTCATTTTAATAAATCTCATTTGAATATTGTTAATAAATAGGCCTTTAAATTATGTACTTATCTATTAATTTGAACCAACTTGCTTTTCAAAATTCATTCCGCTATCCATATCTGTACATTTTGTACAATAGAAAATTGATTTTAAACTAATTCATAACAAACTGAATTAAATTAAATTAAATTAAAGTTTAATGTCATTAGAACGTTCCTGAAACTTAATCTTCTTTGGTAACTGTTTAACACAGCAAAATTAGCATAAGGGATGGCCTTATCTTAGTTGGAGGGACTCGCTTAATTAAATATTAGCACAATAGGCTTACGTGTAGACGACGTTCTGGGAAACTGTAGCTACAATTAATTTAATGTCGTACTTACAAACACATTTTGCTTCTATCTGTTTGTAATTCAAAACAGGGTATACCTTGAACTCACTCATATTAAATATATCGACCCGGATAACTCAAGTTATGAAATCGATTGTAGCCCGACATGCCCGTCATGTGAACGTACCTTTACAGAGCGATGTTGTTAGGGTTGTGTGCTACCCTACATTTGACAGTTATAATGAAAATGATGAAATACTCGTATGTTCGCATAATTTATTTACGCTTTTAGTCTAGCATAAATGATTAAGATAGAAAGTAAGATAGCTTTAAAAGCCAATTCAAATCTAAACATTTTAAGTTAATCTTTGAATTTGAATAAAGCCACTTAATTGTTAAAAATACGTGAACTTATTTGCTTATCTTTCAACTGTTTTACTCCTTTATCCACAATAATTTCAAAGTTTATTCAATGATAGATTGTTCTATTCAAAATTTATCTTTTATAAATGAAACCTGGCTTCAGCATTTAACTTTTGAGGCGATAAAGCTAGCATTCATTGTTTCTAGTATTTTGGCTGATTCTTACTTAAAACTTTTGCTTGCTTTGAAAGCGAATGAATAGCGAATTGAAAGAATTTAAATTTCTAATTTATGTTATGAAGATATTTACGAAACTAAGATTTTGTTCAATATCTTATTTTTTGTACAAGTAAAAGTAACAATAATCGATCAAAGTGCTTAATATCACGACCTATAATATATTATGGGCAGACGGTAGTGAGCAGTTTTGTTGAACTTGAACAGTTAAACAGTTTGTTGCTGTATTTACCTGACTACGAAGCTTGAGGTCCCGGGTTCGATTCCCGGCCGGGGCAGATATTTGTATAAATAATACGAATGTTTGTTCTCGGTTCTTGAATGTTTAATATGTATTTAAGTATATATTTATCTACATAAGTATGTTTATCCGTTACCTAGTATGGTTTTTTTTTTATTCAACTGGATGGCAAACGAGCAAGTGGGTCTCCTGATGATAAGACTTCACCACCGCCCATAGACACCTGCAACACCAGGGGGATTGCAGATGCGTTGCCAACCTAGAGGCCTAAGATGGAATACCTCAAGTGCCAGTAATTTCACCGGCTGTCTTACTCTCCACGCCGAAACACAACAGTGCAAGCACTGCTGTTTCACGGCAGGATTAGCGAGCAAGATGGTGGTAGCAATCCGGGCGGACCTTGCACAAGGTCCTACCACCTGCTGTCAATGTTGCTGTTGAATGCTGTGGCTAGGTCAATCGTACCGTGATATTTATTTCAGAAGACCAGAGTATCTTCGCAGCTTGTCCATGCCGCTCCCCCCTCGCGCGCTGCCCCCCCACCGGCGGGGCTGGTCCGAACCGCGAAGCGAGAGCGATTTAAGCGACTTCAGCTACGTCACGTTTGACGCTCAAACCATCACCGTGCCTATCAGCGTATGTGTGGCTATCATGGTTGGGTGAGTATTTTTAGGCCCCACCATCCCACTGCTGGACACTGACCTCTCAAAATGAGAGCTTGGGCTAACGCGGGTCGAGTGCGGATTGGGAATGTCACACACACTATTGAATTCCTTCACAGGTTTGTGCAGGTTTTCTCAAGATGTTTTTCTGCATCGTGAAGCTCGTGGTAAATTTCAAAGTACTTTTGCACATGAATTTTGAAAAACTCAGAGGTGCGAGCCGAGGTTTGAACCCACGATTCTCTGCTTGGGAGGCTATAGGTCAAACCTCTAGGCCACCACGGCTCGTATTGTATGTATATACAATATTATTGTAAATAAAATAAATGTATTTTTTGACATTCATATGTGCTTCCTAAATTGAATAAAATTATTTTGAATTTGACTTTGTATCTGCGGAAAGGACATGACTAAACATAATTATTATGAGCGATAAACTATCACAATGTCTGCAAACACCATGTTTTACATCAAATAAAGCTTTTACTTACTTAACTATAACAATCTTTATCAAAATAGCTTCAATCGTTTAAAACTATCAAACAAATCTAGTCAAAAGACTTAACCGCAGATATCCTCAAAGGAAACGAGTTCTTAAGTCGTTAGTTTTTTTACAACCATTTAGAGAACAATGCAAAGCTTCTTTAAATCGATGCCTTGCTCTCAGGCTAGCCATTTGAACTTTCCGTAAGCTCAATGCTATTGTAAAAACGAATGCATTCAACCGTAAAAGACTTATTGGATTTCTAGCATTTGCCAGAGGGTGCTGCTCTGTCACTGGGGAGAAACGCTCGATATTTGCTCCTTTATTTTGTTAATAGTTGATCAAAAGAAGTAAAATCTGATATATATTTGCCTCAAAATTCCTGCTTAATTTCCGTTTTACTGTTCACTTTTACATTCTGCTAAAATGCGTACTTCTATGTCGTTGCAATTTTGCTTAGGAGCAACGTTGGATCTGCGGAGAGAGACTTATTTCAATAAATGAGTTAGAGCATTATCAATGGATTAAAAGAAAACTTACTAGCTACCAATAACAATATTTAATATCAATGAACTAACTTTTACTTCATTGATATGGACCTCCGCAAAGTAACGCCTGGCCTGATTCAATAAAGCATTATAATCGTCCAGCATTAACTTAGCTTGAAACACTTATTTTGTATCACGTTAAAAATGGCAAACTGTGTATAATAAAATAATACAAGTATCTAAAGAAACGATTCTTGTATATTTATTTTGGAAATTTCATAAATGGCTCTAATGATTTAGATTAAACTTGCTCTGTGATTGTTTTTGGGGTTATGAACTAACTTTTAGTTCATTGATACCTCCGCAAAGTAACGCCTGGCCTGATTCAATAAAGCATTATAATCGTCCAGCATTAACTTAGCTTGAAACACTTATTTTTTATCACGTTAAAAATGGCAAACTGTGTATTATAAAATATATATCTAAAGGAACGATTCTTGTATATTTATTTTGGAAGTTTCATAAATGGCTCTAATGATTTAGATTAAACTTGCTCTGTGATTGTTTTTGGGGTTATGAACTAACTTTTAGTTCATTGATAGGGACCTCCGCAAAGTAACGCCTGGCCTGATTCAATAAAGCATTATAATCGTCCAGCATTATTAGCTTGAAACACTTATTTTTTATCACGTTAAAAATGGCAAACTGTGTATTATAAAATATATATCTAAAGAAACGATTCTTGTATATTTATTTTGGAAATTTCGTAAATGGCTCCAATGATTTAGATTAAACTTGCTCTGTGATTGTTTTTGGGGTTAAACAATCGATTTAGTTTTGGTCTCACCTCTGAGAAAACGCGTGTTTTTGGGCTTTCATATGTTATTCTTTCGTGCGCAATAAGATGAATAACTGCCGTGCATGGAGTTGGTTTGATTGGTTATTTTGGGTTTAGGTCATTTGACCCACACACATTTGTGAGACACATGTCTAAGTCTTATGAGTTTTGTTTTATTTTTGAAGTAAAAACTATCTCAAAAACAACCATACTTTATGCACATGCCTTAGGCTTGTCCCTGTGGAAGAGTGCACATAAGGCTGGCTGCATTTCTGCTCTGGATTGTGACACTAGGCGAGAAAAACCCCAGCCCTGTGGTCATGTGATTTTTTCAAATATTTTTTGTTATTATCTTTTAATAGATACTCATTATATTTGTGCCTTCGTCGTTATAATACTAACTATAGCATTCATAGCGATAAGATTGCAATTTGTAACTACTAATACTAATGGATTCGAAGTCTGAAATAAAATGATTTGTATTTGTTAAAGAAAAATATCATGGCCATAGGATATTCTATCATTATTATAATGAATATGCTGTGCTAGTGGAGTCTGTGTCGCGTTGCTAGTCACCTTTGTCACCTACAAAATTGGTTGGATATTAGTTTTTTTTGTATCTGTTGTTTATTCTGTTTCGCAGAGACTGTCTTGTACGTGACTGACGGAGTGTGCTTAGAGAGATAGTCGATTATATCCAAGTTTAATGTTATTTTGTACAGTGGAGTTCAAAGTTCTCTCTACACTTTAGTACCTTGTCACGTGATCCTTTTAATAATTTTATACAAGAGTTCAAACACGAAGTAAATGCGACAAGGTAGTAAAGTGTAAACATACCTTTGACCTTAACCGTGCTTAGATTATTTACTTATTTTAATAAATTCCACAGCATATTAGTAAAAACTACTTATCCTTGGACCGTGCAAGTGCTTCTTATTGTTTACCTCTAAATCGTATTTATTTTCTTAAATTATGTGTTTCCAGATACATCATGTTCGGCTCGATGATTTTTGGGTTGTGGGAGAACTGGGATCAGCTCGACGGGGCTTACTTCTGCTTCATCTCGCTCAGTAGGTGGGTATTGAATTATTCCAAAAGTTCTTTGACATCTGACTTTGTTTTCATCTTTATACCAACAGATGATTGACCTTTGGCTACATCTACGTCTTAACTCTCACCTTTACCGTTACTTTCTTCCTTACTATTGTTTTTGATTACATCTTGTCTCTTGCATTTAGCTTTTGTTGTGACTGTATTTTCCGCTTTTAACGAACCCTTGTTTTCCATTTGATCACGCCAAACTTAAGTGTCACGTTTGCGTTTAACCTTACTTGTTCTCTTCTTCAATATTTTTTTTCTCCTTTATTTTAGCTTTATTACCAATAACTACTCCTATACATCGAAAGTAGTAGTTAAACTTACCAAAAGACTGTACTTTACAAGTCTTTATTTACCTGGAGTATTTATTTGTATATTCGTTGAGGTCAAATCATGCGAGTCCATTATTATCTTCTTCTAGCAATTGACTACGACTACGATTTAAAATTTCATACCATCTATCTAAACTCTGTCTGTCTGTATGCTACCTCTTCACGCTTAAACCATCGAAGAAAAATAAATACAATTTGATATTGAAAATACAAACTGAAATAAAGATGCACAGAAAAAACAGAAAAATAAGACCATCACTGGGAATCGAACCCAGGTCCATCAGTGGTGTAGCGGTATAGCACGCGGTACGGATTACCGATGACCTGGGTTCGATTCCCAGTGATGGTCTTATTTTTCTGTTTTTTCTTTTCAATTTAGGTTTTACGGGATGACCGTAAAAGTAAAAATTTGGAATTGAAATAAAAAATACAAAAAGATTCCAAAAAACCAATCACAATTTGATATCTTTGGACTTAGCTTGAAACCTTGATAAGGAAGTGAAATAGTTTCTGTTCGAAAAATTGCAAAGCTATTAAGCCAGCATTGTGATCTAGCGGGGTAGCGATAAACGAAGTAACTATATCGCAAGCAAAAGCAATACAGATGACATTGCAAATCATCATCATCATCATCCCAGCCTATATACGTCCCACTGCAGGGCACAGGCCTCCCCTCAGAATGAGAGGGCTTGGGCCATAGTTCCCACGCGGGCCCAGTGCGGATTGGGAACTTCACACACACCATTGAATTGCTTCGCAGGTTTGTGCAGGTTTCCTCACGATGTTTTCCTTCACCGCAAAGCTCGTGGTAAATTTCAAATGTAACTCCGCACATGAATTTCGAAAAACTCAGAGGTGCGAGCCGGGGTTTGAACCCACGACCCTCTGCTTGAGAGGCGATGGGTCACTAGGCCACCACGGCATTGCAAATACATGACTGTATTTCGATTCTCAGCTAAAAAGCTTATGATGAAAATGAGATTTTTACAAAATCTTTTTCTTTCTAGCATCGGGTTTGGTGACTTCGTACCTGGTGAGCGAGTGTACACTCAGCGCATAGAGACGTCCTTCATCGTGTGCTCGATGTACCTCATGCTTGGTATGGCATTGGTCGCCATGTGCTTCAATTTGATGCAGGTAAGTCAAGGTTACCGACATAGCTGTTAAAATATGCAAGTTGAAGCGGCAAGTGGTAGATATAGTTAGTGTTTAGTTTTGTAACTAAGGGACCCCATACATCTTTGTATTATTATTCTTTTTTTGTAATTTTTTCATTAATTTTATACTGTAGTTTCAAGTATTTTATTTGTAATTATTTTATTTTGAAAGTCTGCCTAGTTTCATGCGGCGCGTTCTTCTTGGCAATGATGGTCTTACCGAAAGCGCTGGTAGTTTAAAAAATGACGTGTAAAAGTGCCCATTGTGGCCTATTTACTGAATAAATTATTTTAATTTGAATTTGAATTTGAATGGGCGGGCCACATCGCTCGAAGGACAGATAAATTGGGGGAGGAAAAGTCCTCGAGTGGAGACGACGCACCGGAAGGCGAAGCGTTGGCAGGCCTCCCACTAGGTGGCTGACGACATCGTGAGAGTTGGATGCAAGTGACAAGTGAGATGAAATTTGGCACTGTTAATAATGCAACGTCAATAAAGACTACAATATGGCTTTTAGTAACTCCCACGGGAATTTAATAAAATCAAGGAGTTTTAATTAAAATAGTGGATCTAATGACTTGACGCGTGCGAAGCCACGTGTAAGTCCTAGTATGGAAATACGTAATAGTAACACCTGATTTTTTTCTCTTTCAGGAACAAGTGAGACACTACTTCGCGGCCATCAAACGTGCGTTAAAAAGAATATGTCGGTGCAAAAGATGACGTCCATAATAACCGTTGGACTGGACACAATAATAATATTTATGAATAATAATTAAATGCCGAATATAAAACTGTAGCTGTTTTATTGATATTTACAATACTGCTCATCATTAATCATCATCCCACTACTTAGGCTGTAGTTCTCAAGCAGCTCCAGAGCACACACCGTATTTTCCTTCACTGTAAACACAATTGCATTCACTTTTCTTACTACATCATCATCAACATCATCATCTCAGCCGTAGGACGTCCACTGTTGGACATAGGCCTCCCCCATAGACCTCCAGTTGCCTCGGTTGGAAGTGGCGTACACAAACAACAAATTCTGTATTTCTTTATTATTGACTACAGTGTGTTTGCATTAATACCAAATAAAAGTTTTTTCTATCTATGAAACCAGACGACCAGATGGCCTAGTGGTTAGAGAACCTGACTACGAAGCTTGAGGTCCCGGGTTCGATTCCCGTGTCGGGCAGATATTTGTATGAAAAATACGAATGTTTGTTCTCGGGTCTTGGGTGTTTACTATGTATTTAAGTATGTATCTATCTATATAATTATATTTATCCGTTGCTTAGTACCCATAACACAAGCTTTGCTAAGCTTACTTTGGGACTAGGTCAATTGGTGTGAATTGTCCCGTGATATTTATTTATTTAATTATTTATTTATTTATGAAAACAAATGGATCCTTTTTATACAATTTACTACGTGAAATCATGAGTTATTTCTGCACGTCAGTTTACAAGCCTTATCACCTTTACCCTCAAACATCAAATCATACCCAACTCACCCCAACTTCCTCCAACTACAAATTCTTGCGCATAGCTTAAAGAACGGTCCCATTATGCGCAAAGTTGGGGAGCGCGGGCAGAGTTGGAACACTTGTTTTATTTAATTTGGCCGGTGTAAAGCAAGCTGCTCTAAGTTTCTCTAATGCGCTGGAGTCGAGGAATATTCTAGAATATTAAAGGGTGCTTCGAAGTTGGCCTGTCTCGCTTGCACTGCGAGTATTGTTCTGGTTCACTTTTGAACAGTTGAATATCGATGATTAACGACGTTTTGAAAATTACCCGGTATATGTCAGTGTGCTGATGATGAAATAAATTTATTTAGACATTTATTGTATAACTCTATATTGTACATAAGAAAAATGAAATTAATAGTTAACACGAGAAAGAGATGAATAAAGGCGAACTTATCCCATTGTAGGTTCGCCTCCTGAGGCTTCGAAGATTAAATAGGAAGAAGTTTGAGGCACACAAACGTATAATAAAATAATATCAAAAGGGGAAGTATTTACAATTAAGTAAATGTGAAATGTAAGAAAACGGAAGGTTATTAATATAAGTTTCACGTAAAGGACAGGGAAGGTCGCTGGAAGGAATGTGGCTCGCTGCTAGACTGGCCTTTTGAGCAATTCAAATCATTCCAAATCCGCTGCGCAATTCCACTCGCCAGTGTGCATATGTTTCGACACTATTGCCAACATGTGGAACCGACGGCGGCTAGGGGGGTAATGGTTTACTGGCCAATACACCATAAAGGGATGGCTTCTATAGTGAAATAATACCGGATAACTAACGTTTTTAATTCAGTTTAGCTCAACATGTTTCGGGCTAATTTATAGAACTTCCTCCCGGAGCACACGCCACGGTGGCTGCTGCAAAACGCGCACTGCGCGCGCTAAACTCGATTTAAGACGTGAGTTATCCGGGTTTCCTTCACTATGAGAGCGAGAGTGAATGAATGAGTGAATAACCGGTAGCTTCATGTTCAAAGGATCGTTTTCAGTTAACCTTAACTCAACATCATCATCATCATCGGCCTATCTTAGTCCACTGCTGGACGTTGGAAATTGGTTTCAACATGATCGGATATACCGTTTTTGAGTTATTTCCGAAAAACTGCGCAAATCAACAAAAGGACGTAAGTGCCGTGAAAATACGCTCTTTTTTTGGTAATAGATTTTAAGAATGTAGTAAGTGTTTTAATTGTGTTATACCGCACATAATATTACTTGTTTTTTTTCGTAATGGCTACGGAACCCTATCTTGGGCGTGTCCGACACGCTCTTGGCCGGTTTTTTTATTTTTATTATATTCAACCTTAGGCTCAGAACTTTTTGATGATACATTAACACACCGACAAACTTTCGCATTTACAATATTAGTAGGATTTTGATAATTTAACTTTGCAAATGACCCCTCTACAGTAAACAACCCAATCTTAGAATAGAGCCACTTCAAACGGGAAACTTCATCGCCGATTCAATAGCAGCATGTCACAACCGAATCCGTTGCATGAGGAAATGAAGTAATGAACATCCAGTTGGGAACCTTTAGCCACTAAGTAAGTAGTTGGGACAGCCCAACTTGCCACTCGACAAGTTGGCTTCAATTAATCTAACGTATTGAGGGGTGAAAAGCTGCGTTTTAAACAGCTACTTATACGTTTTTCACACCTCTCCTTCAGAAAAGTAACTTTTCCTCCCTGACGAGAGGGAGCAAAGTGCAACTTTTCTGTTCAAGGCTTTTCTAAGTGTTTTATTGCAAATGCCATTTTTTGAAGTTGATAATTGGAAAGCCACGCCATTTTCTATGTTGGTTGTTCTTTAATAATATATAGAATTTTTTTTTTCAAGTTTCTCAATGCTCGGTGTGAAAAGTTGTATGAGCGACTCGGGAGCAAAATTATTTTCATCTTGGGCGTTAACACTTGAATCCCTCTTTACGCTCACGATTCTACTTTAGAATCCCTCGCTACGCTCAGGATTCTATTGTAGAATCCTTCGCTACATTCCGGATTCAATGTACGCCCTCGCCGTAAATACACCATTTTGCTCCCTTGTGACACAAATAACTATTTCAACAGCCCTGAAATAAAATCTCTGCGACTCAGTAATCTTTCCATGTTATGGATAAAGTCCCCTTATAGGTTTCTGTGATTTTCGATGCTCTTCAATAACGTATGTACTAAATTAGGATGTAAGTCGTATGCCATACAATATTTCGGGAAGAGTATACTCTGTTTAAGTCATCATGATATTTTTTTATTTTATATCATCATCTTAAGCTCTGAAAGTAGGTTGCATTCAACTTGAAATTCGTGTTGTAAATTCGATTTACATCTTTAGGGATGTAAGTAAATTTAAAAATCGAATGGATGCTCCTTTGTATTCACAAACTGGTAAACAAGGAGATTGTAATGCGTAATACTTTCCTCCAAACCTTCATGCTGGCATAATGCTGCTGGCCAGTGCTGGCTGAATGTGCAAAAGCCAAAGAGCGCGAGGCCATTAAAGAAAAACAAAAGACGGTATGGTGCGATAAATTTTCTTCCTCTGTTACAAACTGCGAATACATTTTTAACAAAAATGGCGAGTTCAACTGACGATTTGGATTAGACGCCTGAATCGATAAAACTAGAGGCAAAGGCAGTCACAAAAACTTACTAAATACCTCCGATTTGAAAGGAAAGATATTTAAAAGCTTATGACGATTTTATTAAGTGGCGCATGGAAAAGAAAATAAAATCTATGTCGGAAAATGTATTGATCACGTATTTCAATGAATTATCGAAGAAACTAAAGCTCTCTTTTTTGTGGAGTATTTATTCAATGTTAAAATCCACGAAACATGACATAGATTTGAAAAATTACGCCAAATTGATATCGTTTTTAGGCTTCCGGAGCCAAAATTGCCAAAAGGGAACCCTTATAGTTTCGGCATGTCTGTCTGTCTGTCTGTCCGTCCGCGGCTTTCCTCAGGGACTATCAATGATAGAAATCTGTTATTTTGCACGGGTATATATGAAAACTATGCCGACAAAAAGGTATATTGACTACTACTAGTTATTATGAACCTAATTTGTTTTAAATTCTGCATTGTGAATAATTAAGATAAAACTTTTTGATCTGTTTAGCCTGAAACACAGGGAATCCTAGTTCAGGCACACGTTTATATGTCCTAGTATTTCCTATTGTATATTTAAATAATAATTACCGTGTACAATGTTATATGAATAAAATATTTGTATTTGTATTTGTTTGTATTGAAAATTTCATTTTTTTTATATTATACGTAAAATGGGGGTGATTTTTTTCTCATCCAACCCTATAGTGTGGGGTATAGTTAGATAGGCCTTTTAAAACCATTAGGGGGTTGCTAAGACGATTTTACGATTCAGTGATGTGTTTGCGAAATATTCAAGTTTAAAATAAAAAAAAACATTAAAATCGAGCGTCCCCCCCCCTAAAATCTAAACCGGTGGTTGGAAAAATTTGAAAAAATTCAGGATGGTAGTAAGTATATCAAACTTACAAGGAAAACTATAACGGTTAAGTTTGCTTGAGAATTATTAATAGTTAAAGAGTAAATAGCAGCCTAAAGTATAAAATATACCTAAACTTGGAATATTCCGTTCAAAATACGACACCCTTAGAAAAATATTACTTAATTTATTCGTAATGGCTACGGAATCCTATTTCGGACGTGTTTGACATGACCTCGAACGGTTTTTTCAAAGAGACAGTCCGCTGGCTATAAATGCAAAAAATCTAAGGTTTTTACTGCAGAACAAATAGAAACATTCTTGAATGAGGCCCCTGATGAAATATATTTGGCAGCAAAGGTACGTTCGTAAAAAAAACAATTATATTATCCACATATAATAATAAACAATTGATTATGACTTATTTTTTTCAGGTTTGTATGGTTTTCGGCATAAGCGGTGCGTGTAGAACAATCGAACTGACTTTGACTACAACAGATGTGGAAAGCCATGGCAATTTGCTATTAATAAAATTACCTAACACCAAAACAAAGATTAACCGAACCTTCGTGGTTAAAAAGGAGTTTGCACAGTTTGTAAACAAATATAAAATTTTGCCAGCAGACAAAATGCTATCCAACAGATTTTTTCTGAATTATAATAAGGGAAAGTGGATAAAACAGGTTATTGGAAAAAATAAGTTGGCAAGTGTCCCCAAATTAATAGCAAATTACCTACATCTGCCAAACCCACAGTACACGGGGCACAGTTTCCATAGAACGTCGGCAACTTTGTTGGCCGATTCGGGAGCGGACCTAACCACGGGGGGTGGAAATCCAGCGGCGTTGCTGAGAGTCATATAGAAGATTCCTTCGAAAATAAGAACACAATATCCAGCAAAATAACGGAAACTATTAAAGTTGTAGTCCAAGTCAGCCGCGCCCATGCTCATCCAACGGTGCAGGTGACGACGTTAAGCTTATCAAGCAGCCAAAAATAATAAAAAATAAATAAAACTTTTATTTGGAACAGTAACAATTTGGTACATTACAAAAATGCAAAACAATGTCACCTGCAGAAGTTAAAAACTGTGTCGCAGATAATAATGCGTGTTACTGAAGAATCTGGTAAATCCAACATGCAAGGCAATCAAGCTGCACTGTCAGAAACCTGGTTATTTTACGATCTTGACATTCTACCACCTGGTTATTTTACGATCTTGACATTCTACCACCTGGTTATTTTACGATCTTGACATTGTACTACCTGGTCATTCTACAACCTGGACACCTGGACATTTTACGACTTTGACGTAAGACGCCGGAGGGAAATATTCACATACCAGGGAAACCGGTAACTTTATCGCTTGCGAATTGTTCCCATTTTAATTAATTTTTATTATAAATACGGTATTTGACAACTCCTGATTTTGCCATATCTTAATATTATAATGAAAATATAGATATACAGATAGTGTTTAGCGAAGAGAAAATTTAAATCGGTTGAAAATTGGATTTATAGTGATTTTTTGAAAAATCTATATACCTGTCTCTTTCTTAAATGCTTTTGTCTATGCAGCAAGTATGGCGGTACTGGCGTGTGACGTCACATGCCAGTATTTGTTTCTCTGTCTAATCTTGAATTTCAAAACTGTATAACTTTGTTATTTGTAAAGGTAGCTTAAAAATTTTTTTTCTATACGATAACAGGCATTGTGTAGTTTTAATTTATAAAACATATACAAAATAGTCAAATACCGTATTGTACCGGTGTTGTTTCTTGAATAAACAAATCTGTTATAACGGTTTTCCTTTATTTCCTCGCATTTGTAATGAAAAGTAGTGTTCAACTCGAGTGTAAATTATCAATTACAACCCTTGTTTATCAATCTACTATTAACTATCTAACTTATGCCAGATGATACAATTGACTAAATAAAACTTGATATAGGTAAGGAAATATGAACAAGTAACTTAATTCTTAAACAATAACTAGTCAAAAAAGATTTTTGCTAAAATTTCGATTAGTTGTTTTGACAAATATTTCTCTGCGAAATTAAAATTTGAGTAAAATAGTTTGCTATGTGACAGAGTATTTTGGGAAAAATTTTTTTTTCATGAATTAGTAATCCAAAAATACTGCTACAGAAAATAAAAGTTACACTGGATTATTGATCCAAAAACCGCTGCTATCTTAACCACAGTGCGTCAAAAGTGATCTCGCAGTTCCCATAAGTTCCTCGTTGTCGCTGTCGATTGAGACTTCCTCTGTTATTGGCCTTGTAAAGTAAAGGATTAGCACAACTTCACTATACATTGCACGACGGCATTAGGGATCCAT
The DNA here is from genome assembly GCF_025370935.1 of Choristoneura fumiferana. Classification (NCBI taxonomy): domain Eukaryota; kingdom Metazoa; phylum Arthropoda; class Insecta; order Lepidoptera; family Tortricidae; genus Choristoneura; species Choristoneura fumiferana. The sequence goes on from NC_133480.1 coordinate 16,597,252, forward strand.
TCATTAAGAGTAACAGATCAGTACAAAAAAAATATATAGACACATAATTTCAGGGTAGACAATAGGCGGTCTTATCGCTTAAAAGCGATCTCTTCCACACAACCATTTGGATACCATAATACAATACAATAAAAAAAAAGTCAGTATACTCGTAATAATATTATTTAGTCTATACGTAACATGTATGTAAGTCAATTATTTCCAAATAAATGTATTGTCTAAATAGTTGTCTGTTCACTCAGTTCATTGCTGGACAGCAGGCCTCCTCTCCAAATGAGATGGCTTGGGATGCGGTTTAAACGCGGGCCCGGTGCGGATATGAAACTTCACATACACAAAAGTTCATAAATCAAACAACTAGATTACTATGATTTGTGTTTCTTTGTATACGGGACCCTAAATACTACACGCTTCAAAGATTTTATATTTAAACCTAGTAGAGAGTTCAGGTCAATAAAACCGAACGATATCTTCCATCAAACCTTAGAAAGTTCGAGAAAGCAAAATGGCTGCCATTATTGCCACAAAGGGACATTCGCTAACAATGCCGCAGTTATCATGCGAATGGTTCCATGAAAGGATGCCATCGACGCAGAATGGACCTACACGGGACATATGTTCGGTAAGGGTGGGTCCACATTTGTGTCATTTCAGCAGCGTATCGAAGATCAGACGTATTGATTGTGGGCACGTATCCTCAATACTAATGTTTACTTTGGTTATAACGATTATGATACCTACGTATTTCGGTGTGTAGTATTTACTATATACATACATACATACATATAATCGCGCCTCTTTCCCGTAGGGGTAGGCAGATACCACTTCTTTCTACTTGCTACGATGATTACATACTGTTTTCGCTTCGTCCACTTTCATTATTCCCTTCATACATGCTCTTCGGTTTAGGGTACTCTTGACCTGGCCTTTTTTCAAGAAGTCCCTGATTTGATCTCGAAACGTCCTCCTAGGTCTACCCCTTCCAACACTTTCATTCACACTCGCTTCATTCACATTCTCTCGACATGGCCAAACCATCTCAGCATACCTTTCTCAATTTTCTCAACCACAACGTTTCCTTATCTCACTATTTCTTATCCCGTCACTCAGTTTAACTCCTATCATACTTCTTAACGCCCTCATCTCAACTGCATTTATTCTGCTTTCATTTGTATTTAATATATCTTGCATATATTCCACACACACGTATTTATATTAAGTATTCTAGCTAATTCTCATTCTCATGATAACGTATATGTTTTCGCGTAAATTAGTTTTTACGCGAAAACGATCACGATACTCTCGGTGCTAAGCGTTGGATATATAACACGCTAAAATAGTTGCAAATGTGGACACATCTTTAGGGTTACAAGAAGGTTGTGTTATAAGTGTATTTGCTTTATTATTTTGTGGAAAAAAAAACTATCAAATGTTTATAGACTCGCGCACTTTAGAAGACGGCAAATAATAAGTTCGTGTTTCATAGTGTTTTTTTGAAAAATAGTAACTTTTGCGAATCTGATATTTTCGCTTTTTTCCTTTAACTTGTTGAACCTTTGGTTGTACAAATATTCTAAGACGTTATACTCTTGACATAGTAAGGAGGTATATTGAAAAATATAAATGCTATTTTAGGCAGGAGCTATATTTTGTACGAGTATTGTATAGCATTGTAAAACACTTTATTGTACATAAAACACATGAAAATAACAGAACATATGATAATAAGATGTACAAAGGCGAACTTATCCCTTAAAGGGATCTCTTCCAGTTAAACTTTGAACGATTGAAAGGACAACAGACACAAGAGTAGTGTATACACTACATGTACAATTTTTGACGAACATCATAATTGTGTGTCAATACAAGAAAAAGTAAAAGTAAGTAAGTAAAGTAAAGTAAAAGTACCCTTTAGATTCCGATTCCTATGATTTTTGTATGTGAACTTTTGAACTATTTCTTCCTTTATTTATTTATTTAGGAAATATGGTTTCATTGTTAGTTCTTTGTCGTTAGTTGAACGTGGTTATTTAGTGGTGAAATGTATGTATTGATGTAAACGTTCCGCAAACGGTCACGATTCGAAAGGTACTTTATACTTATCACTAGATAAAACACGCGACGCTCAATAGGCTAATTACCAGTCCATTGTTTTAACGCTAGATTGCTAATCATTTTTAGGGATCCATGCCAAGATATATTAAACAATAAATACTTTGTCTTCATGAGTTTATAAGAATATTATCGGTATCTTGCTACAAAGGTTTAACTGTTACTCTGTCCGTTTGTGTGATCATCTGTATCTGTTATAATTATAAGAAGCATTTTTTATGAAAGGCAATTTTTTTTCATATCTTCGTAGGTTTTTAACGGTGAAAACCTGTGTCGGCTTGCTGCAACATTATGCTAATTAGGGCCCAATGTTTTTTATAATGTTTTCCTTCTCAATGTAGTTTACCCTGTGTATCAAACATGTGTAAATCTCTCTCTCTCTTTTCCTCTTTTCTTACTGAAAATGGCTTATTAGTCATATTATGCGCGGTTGCATTTTTAGCTATGTGGCTGTATCTTTAGATTAATAAATTCTAATTAACCAATTAGTTATCTATATTAACAAAACTTTTGTTTTTATGGAGTGTCTATCAATGTGTATCTTTAAATGTATGCACAGTGGAGCGGAACCCTTCGAATACCATTTCGTTTCACTATTGACCATTTATTTATAAATAGTCTTATTATTTACTCATGTAGGGTTGTTATGATATTCTTATCGCTTGTTAGTCTGTGGTGGTGACCTACTGTGCATTGCAGTCAGTTCTTCGCAAGATTACCTTTTAAATAAACAGGGTGTGGCCTGTTATATAAGCAAAAAATTAAAATATACAGCCTTTAATTAATCAGTAATTAGGTCTAAATGGTTTCAATAAATGAAAATGTTTTTTTTTCTAAGTTCCTAACAAAAGTAATCGAGCCAGCAATGTACTGCAGACATTATGTGTCCAGTCGGAATACTGACATTGACATTTATTATTGTTTTCAATAATATTTGCCTTCCAGTCGAATACTGACATTGACATTTATTATTGTTTTCAATAATATTGAAAAACCTATTAAACATGAATTTAGCGGGTTGTAGGATATTGTGTCTATCTGAATTGCTATCATTATCTTATTCCCCAATCTATGTTAAGACGGTAAAATTTATAGTTCCCATACCAGAGACTCACTCTGTTAATTTTATTTTGTAAGTAGACCACAAAAGGCTCTTTTAAGACAAGTAACTATAACTTTTTTGTACTATCAGCGCTCTCGGTAAGACCATCATTGTCAAAGTCAAGAAGCTGCGCCGCAAGAAACTTGGCAGAATATAATTAAAAAAATGGATTATACGTTATGTCAATCCAATTTATAGAAAGGGTAAACAAAGACGCCATTAACCCGGCCACAGCCATTTAATGATGTGAAAACCTAGAACATTGCAAAATAATTAATCTGTTCAGTAAATCGATTAATTTATCAACTGAATAGATTAAAGTATTTCTGTCTATTTTATTATAATATATAATACTTGATTTAATTCCAAAGACTGTTTATTCAATTATTAAAGCAGTAACTATTTTTTAATTTTAAGGAAAATAAAATGTCAATAACCCAGCTAAATGGTTTAAGTGAAAATTTATTTTCTGTAAACAAATACACATAGAATACACATAGTTGGATTGACATAAAGTTTACAATTCTTTTAACTAACAAATAAAGAAAATTAGAAATATTTTTTATTAGAACGGACGTTGGGGGTTCTTTGGTAACCTAACTCCTAATTTATTTAATCAGGCGTTACTTTGCGGAGGCTCATATCAATGAACTAAAATAATTTTTAAGTCTAACATCTGGTAGTATGGTGTACGGTTGTGTTGCTCTGAAGATGAGCTCTGGTTGAATTCGAAAAGCGTCAGTGTATTCTGGTGATAGATGGGCTGGGTGGAGGAACTGCATCATAAGAGCAAAGAAATTCTTTTAGTTCCCCTAACTCTTACCTAACTGGTACCTGGAAGAACTCTAAACATCTTCAGAGAGGATATTGCCGATCATGATATCATTTAAATAAAATATATTTAAGTACCTTCAGTGGAAGTGTAATATTTACGCATCCTTGTCATACGAAAATTAATTGGAGTCGTAGGTATATATAAAGTGTAATAAAAAAGTGAATATATGAATCACAGTTCAGTGTTTGGATAACAATGATGACTATAGAAACTATGAATAACAAAGAAATATGGTGGAAGAAGTATAGATACGTAAAACACAAGGCTAGGCTCCAGTTGCACCTGGATGCAATATTGTGGAAGAGCTTCAAGGACAATATGAGAGAGTACGTGAAGCAACCGTCATTGTCAATCATAAGCAAGTTATTTGGGGATGGTATCCGTATGACAGAACGGTTAGTATGTACAGTGGAGGAAACTGAATGACGAATCAGGGTGGAACCTTTGTGCTGTTAAGTCATGTTGACATCCCTACATCTGCCAAAGAAATCATAGCGAAATTGATTATGAAAAGGTCCCACTCTGGTACGTAGTTCAGTTTCCTCGAATATTTAAATACACACATACCAACATCACGCCTGTATTCCCAAATGGGGTAGGCAGAGCACACGAAACGTTACAGCTTCGGAGCCACTTTTAGCAATTTCAGGTTTAAAGTTTGACAAAAACGGTACAATAGTGACGGGTTGTTAGCCTGTCGCCTACGGTATACCTTAACCTATATCCTTTGTCGCCTCTTACGATATCCATGGAAGAAATGGAGAGGTGTAATGATGTGTCTACGGGTACTATGGGTGCTGAATCTAAGCGAGAGAGCACAATAAATACGAATTAGCTCGTTGAAGTGGCAATGGGCAGGCACGGAGCACGGATTGGGGCTGAAAGGTTCTCGAGTGGAGACCGCGGATCGGCAAGCGCAGCGTAGGACGTCCACCAACGAGATGGACGGATGACTTGGTTAAAGCCGCGGGTTCACAGTGGCTGCAAGCCGCTTCCAATCGAGACAACCGGAGGTCTATGGGGGAGGCCTATGTCCAACAGTAGATGTCTTGCGGCTGATACAATGATGATGAATAAATAAGAACTTTTCTGATAAAATACAATGCAAATCCATTATGCATTACATTTGTTATTATGTTACTTGTTTCTCTTCTGTCTCTTAGATTGATGTGGGCTGTTCTTTTTTCTCTCTCGTGCATTCTCTTTGGCTTTTACGTGGCATACCTCGCCATTGACAACATCTCGAACCCTTTGATCGTCTCCTTGGCCTCCACTAATTATCCTATCTCGGAGATCGACTTCCCTGCTGTCGCGGTCTGCAGCATTAACCGAATTAGCAAGGAGGCTGTCAAAATTGTAGCGCGTGATATGTAAGTCTAGCTTAGATTGTCAGATAATTCATACCTCGTTTTTTTTTCTTTTAGCATGAGACGCGCCGAGCTTTTAGCGCATTTATTGCATTTAATCTCTTGCTGTATCATTACTAGTTAGTTTTTAAACTCATAAAATGTAAGATAATTTGAGGATCTGTCTATCTAATTCCTTTCTCTTCTATCCTCCCCTCCCATTCCTTCCCCCTCTATATTGATCAGCGCTAAAAACTCAGTGCCCTCTTATCCACTATATTGTAAAAAAGTAAATGGTTCCCACAAAAACTGCCGAGACACCCTATGAACGGTGAATTACAAAATGTTCATTTTGCAGCCAAGGATCGTCACCATACTTCCGCAACGCTTTATTAGAAGACATCGAAGAGTTCGTCAAGCAAACTGGCAGGTTACTGGATTTTAGTTACGATGACTATTTCATTAACCATTTCGAGTATCTTATCAATAGCCCCAATCACGCGACGTTTGACTCCGATCGTGTCATCGGACGCATGGAACAGGTATACTTTCAATAAAACTTAAGTTCCAATTTAAAATGTTAACTGTTTTTTTCTATCTTTCAAAAGAACAAACTATTAAAACTTTAAGTGACTCAGCTTATACCAGTGCGTTCTTAGTATCGAAATTAATTATTTTTCCAGCTAGCTCCAAACTGCAGTATGTTAATACAGAAATGCTCATGGGCAACGTTCTCTATAAATTGCAACGAGTTGTTCACAATACGTCGAACCGCGCGCGGGCACTGCTGTGTTTTCAACTATGTACTTGAGCGAAACTCTGCTGGCAGGTACGCCTGACATAATTATCATCATCATCTTGCATTAGCCGACTGATGGCCATAAGACTCTCCCACACGGGCTTCAATCTTCAGCCTTCTTTCAATCCCAGCTTTAGATTAGATTGATTTATTTCGTAATGAAAATTACACATTGCATTGCCAACCAATACCTCACTAGTGCCATTTTACCAATAATAATATCATTGGACCACTGAGCTATGGAGAACAGATGGCTGTTGGGGCTGATGGGTTTTCGAATGGCGACCATGCATCGGAAGATGAAGCATTGGCAGGCCTCAACTAGCCAACTTAAGTAATTTTGATATTATATTCAGCTTGATACCTCCACGCGTTCGCGCTCGTCGGCATATAAAACCACGGTATTGTATGGATACACCGGCGAGCTTGAGTGACGAGCCGCAAAACCGCGGTTTTACTTGCCCGTCGATCAGGGCCTTAACAGAAAACTGATGGAATAAGAGCATTTTCAGATTATCCGATCTGATATAGGTATCCGATCTGATATAGATGACGATGGTCGACACCCGATAGCCAACACCATGTGCTGTTTTCACATATTTCCGACAAAATCTTTCCGAGACAATCGGTGTCGGCTCCGATATCCGATATTGGGTCGGACATGAAAGTGTACATATTAAATACACACATTTTACTTGCCCCGATATCGTATCGGCGTCCGATATCGATATCAGATCGGAAAATCTGAAATCGCTCTAAGGGTGTAAGTGGCTTGATAGCATTTTTTTTTCAGTAAAGAATCTTCAAACACCGTAGGTTTTGTAAAGAAGCAGGCTCTCGCAGGCCCTCACTATGGTCTGGGTTTAGTCCTGGATCCTATAGTCAACGACTATGCTTACCCTGTACGCAGTCTTGAAGGTTTTGAAGTAAGTATCAGAAACGGAACCTCCTTTTCAGGGTTCCGTACCCGAAATTGATAGAAAACAAGATAAATAAGTACGAACTTTCCGACAAAATAAGACAGAAAAAATACTATTTACTAGACACATTTATATAACCTAACCAACAAAAAGTTGGAAACCCCCCCCAACTTTGTCACTTCAAAGTTCAATATCTCATAAACGGCTAAACCGATTTTGATGAAACATGTCTAAGAACCATTGCTAGAAAATCTGATTTCAAATGAAAAAAACGCATTCAAATCGGTCTATCCGTTTAAGATCTACGGTGCCACAGACAGACACACAGACACACGTAGCGGTCAAACTTATATCACTCCTCTTTTTGCGTCGGGGGTTAATAAATTGACACCAATGACAGTTCTTGAGCATTAATCGGCAAAGTTTTTTTAGCTTTTTATATTTGATCCATCGTATTATCCGGATCCGAGCACTGGGCGTATCGCGCACCGAACGGTGCAGGCGAACGAAATTTGTTACTTTCAGTTACACTCGACGAAGCAGGAAGCTGCCCCGGAGGTCAGGAAGTATCCAGCTCACATCGTAAGTAGCCTTCATCATCGAATCAATGTCAAATTTATAATAATCTATCTATCTAATACCTTTATACGAGCAATTATATATTCTCGGAAACGGCTCCAACTATTTCAATGAAATTTTGTATGTGGGGGCTTTCGGTGATGACAAATCGACCTAGCTTGGTCTTATCTCTAGGAAAACGCCGATTGTAGAGTTTTAGCTCGAGCATAGCTCGTTCGCCCAGGTACTAAATTTATAAAAATCAAAACTTCGATTGCCTTAATAAAAACTAAAAAGAAAAATAAGTCTTAGTGAGTGAGTGGATGTCTAGCGAAGTGAGAGGTAACGTTTTTATAGAAGTGGCGAGTTGTTCATAATGGCTTTCTCATTGGTGTGCATTGGGTCGGAGCTGAAACGTGGACACTCACAGCACGGCTAATCCACCACATCAAGGTAAAAAAAAAAAAAATAAGCTGTTTATTTCAAGCTAAAAACAAAAACCAAAGAAAAAGGTCGCTCAGCGAGCTATGGAACGAGCTATGCTCGGAGTTTCTGAAAGATAGAATCCGCAACGAGGCTATCCGACACAGAAATCATCGACATAGCTCAGAGAATTAGCAAGTTGAAGTGGCAGTGGGCTGGTCATATCTGTTGAAGAACCGACAACCGGACCGCGTCTTGGCAAACGTAGTGTAGGGCGCCCTCCGGCCAGGTGGAGTGACGATTTGCCAAAGGTTGTTGGCAGAAGCTGGATGCGTCTAGCCGAGGACAGGGCGCAATGGCGCTCTTTGGGGGAGGCCTATGTCCAGCAGTGGACTGCTATAGGCTGATGATGGTGATGATGATGATGGGTCGATTCCAGAGTGTAGGCACTTGGTAGATTGCGCCGCAGCAGCGCGCCACCAGCACTAGCGTTGTCTACCCTGCTGCTAACTCAATTCACGCCGTGTAGGGCGTTCTTAAGGAGAGGGCTTTGTTTAAAAGCAAGCTTTCGGCTGACCTATGAACCTCAACAAACTGGTTCATCTGTCAACTTTTTTCAGAGAAAATGTCTTTTCAAAGACGAAAAACCGGAGATATACAAGGATATGTACTCCTACAGCGCCTGCCTCGTGCAGTGCCGTATCAAAACCTTCCTGAAGCTCTGCAGATGTGTCCCGTACTTCCTGCCGACTGACATTCAAGCACCAAACTGCACGCTTGAGAATCTGCACTGTCTTAACAAGTTTAGGGGTAAGTCTAACTCCTCCTTCTCCGTTAACCTCACTGAAGCGGAAAACACACACAGGACGGGTGCGGGTCGGGTTCGCGGCAGGCCTATTTATGTGGCTGTATATGAACAACATGATACCGTGGCGCCCGTGCACAACCCGCCCCGCGCCCGCCGTCGCTGGATATTGTTCATATATATGTAGCTACATAAATAGGCCCGCGCACTCCCGACCCGACCCACTCCCGACCTGCTGCCGTCCTTTGGGGTTTGCGACTTATCCCAAAAAATTGCATAGTTTCCACGGAATAGCGATAGATCAACACTTAGGAGGCAAAATCATATTGCCCGCGCCACTATAGCCAATATTAATAGAATTTGTTTGATCTTCCAGACAAATTTTTCTACTTGTTCCCGCGTGACAGAGAGTCCTCAAGAGGGCTGGAGGAGGAACTCCAGGATTCCCTGGACTGCCCGGACTGCTTGCCCGACTGCGAGTTCACGCGTTACGACCTCAAGTCCTTTTGGACTCCTGTCGAGTTCGCCCACTACCCAAACAAGGCGATAGAATACGAGTACCAGTAAGTAAGAAGTAACTATAACCTATCTCCAGCAGTGGAAAGATAGGCCGATGATGATTTAAACGCAATGACGTGCCTCATGCGTTACATTTTTGACGCGTGCCGTCTATACTACTGCTTAAACATACGCTGTTGTTATGTACCTAAACGCAATGACAGTGCCTCATGGTTCCCATTTCTATCGCGTTCTGACCACACCACTGGTCAAAATATATGTAAGCGCAATGACGTGCCTTATGATGCGTCACATATTTATCGCGTGCCCTCCACACAACTGCTCAAAATACTCTGTGGAAATGTAAACGCAATGACGTGCCTCATGCGACACATTTCTATTCGTACCGCCTACGCCACTGCTCAAAATACGCTGTGGACATGTAAACGCAATAACGTTTCTCACGTGTCACATTTCTATCGGTTTCCACACCATTGCTCAAAAACGTTTACGCTCAATCAATCCGTATTTCAAGCACCGGTTTGGAAGTATACGTTTTGACGCATGAAGCACGTCGCTTTATTTACGATCATCAGCCAGAAGTCTTCCACTGCGGAACAAATGTTTCCCCCTATAAACGCTGCAACGAACGATAACTCGTCTCTTGGATCCGCCGCTTCTACCTCTCTTCTTTGCCTGCAACTTTCAGGATGTCCTCAGTCGCCACTTTAAGAAATCACCCCTAACGGTTATATAATAATATGATTCTACAATGAATTTAGTGCCGTGTGGTCGATCTTTTAAACTCAAGTTCTTTCTACAGGGCTGGCTTGAATAAGAAAAACGTATGTGTAGTGATGCTTTACCACCCAACGCTGGACGGGGTTCTCAACAGGCTCGACGTGGTCTCCTATTGGTACGAGATGTTGAGTAAGTTTCCAATTCGTCAAAGGATTGGGTAGATTCCTGAAGGGGAAAAAAAAACAAAAAATGGAACCGATTACAAAACCTTGAAAATAATTTTATAGGTACTACTAGCTTGAAGTCGTGCATAGCACGAGCCAGCAGGAGTGGAACTATAGTCGTCTACCTCAACTATAATTATATTCGGCTTCAATCACTCCTGCTGGTTCGTGCTGAGGCACCGACTTCAAGCTAGTATAGGTAGGTACCTAGAAAATTATTTTCAAGGTTTTTGTAGTCGCTTTCATTTTTGCAAAAAAATATATATTTTGGAGTCGTTTTCCTTTTTTTTTATTTTCTTTATTTATCACTTTTTAGTTATTTTTAGTCAAAATACTTCTCATAACGATTCCATTAAGCTCAAACACGGCTTAGTTAAGTTGTTTTATAACAGAGCTCCGTTGCCTACCTTCCGGCTTCAGCATCAGATTAGTTCGAAAGAATCATTAACTTAAAGCTTCTTTTTAGTCGCTTATCTAGGTATACATTCATCCATAGACGCGCGAGCATTACTTAGCTTTGACGAGTTCCGTTGGCCATCTACATCTACGGTCTTCTTCATCAGGTCCAATTCACCAAATGATACTTTCTGAATGTAAATGCTTGACTTGATGCTAAAATGCCAAAACCGCCGTAGGTGTGCCTTGAAATTTTAAGGTTGCCCTCGATTTTTCTCAGATCCCTTCATCAGATCTTAACGTAGTGCCAATGGTGGGACTACTTTGAAAGCATACCATTCAAACAAAAAAAGCTTTTTTAAAATCGGTTTAATAATTGGCGGAGTAATCGGTGAACATACATAAAAAAGTAAAAAAAATACATTCAGTCGAACATAGAACCTCCTTTTTGAAGTCAGTTAAAAATATATTTAGTTTGTAATATTATCAGTAAGTATTGTCAATTTTGTGGAATGACTGACTAATTGGTGTGGGAGAAATAATAAATGGCAGGTGGTAGGGACCTTGTGCAAGGTCCGCCCGGATTGCTACCCATCTTGCTCGCTAATCCTGCCGTAAGCAGCAGTGCTTGCACTGTTGGTGTTTCGGCTGGAAGTAAGACACCGGTAAAATTACTGGGAAAAAATCAAAATCAAAATCAAAATCATTTATATCAGTAAATAGGCCGCAATGGGCACTTTTACACGTCATTTTTTAAAACTACCAGCGCTTTCGGAAAGACCATCATTGGCCAGAAGAATGCGCCGCGCAAGAAACTTGGCAGAAAGTCATTTTTTCAACATAAAATATTACAATAAAATACTTAAAAACTAGAGTACCTATACAGTAAAAGAAATACAAAATAATAATATAATAATACAGGATGTATGGGGTCCCTTAGTTACACAACTAACTCTAACTATAATCTCTGGTGGAAGTGTAGAATGCTTCCACCGTCATAAATTAAAAAAAAAAATAATAAATAATTTAATTCTGAAATTAACATTTCAGGTCAAGTAACCATTAAACTTTTGGATTCCGAAGGCAAGCTCACGTCTGCCGCCCCAAGTTAGCTCACACGTCATGTCATGCTTTGAAAGCAGAGCGGTACCGAGTGCATGGTATTGCTTCCGTTCCCATAAGCTCTATGGGATCGTCTTGGGAGCTTCGAGTCGCGGGCCTGTGCTAGAAATTAAACTAAAAATACACGTTTAAAATCCATAAGCTTAACAATATACAGCCTTAAATATAGCAAGGGGATGTATAAAGTCCCTGAGTTAATAATAAATTTACTATATAGCAAGGGGATGTAGAAAGTCCTGAGTTAACAATAAATAAATTCTAATCTAAATAATTCAGAGATGTATATAGTCTCTGAATGTCAAAGTAACTAATTTAATTAACCAAATTATACAATCTTCAGAGGTGTAAAAAGCCTCCAATGTCAAAACTAAAATAATTATTAAAATAAGAAATGGAGATGTATAAGGTCTCCAAATGTCAAACCAATAAATTTTTTAAATTAAATTCTGCAACGTGGACAACGGCAACAGAACCAGAAAGGAACACGAAATGCGCCGGGACACTGCCAAGTCACACTTCAACACTTATTTATACACCGACATAAACACACACACATACACAAACACGAATACATTCACATCACACATCAACATCCTAATTTTCATCGGCTTTCAGTTTAGGCCATGCTCATCACATAAGTACTCCTCAACTTTTATAGTAAGCTTTCTTCAGAAGTGCACTCTTTATGTATTCTTTAAAGAGGTTGTGTGGCAATTTCCATGCTTCTACAGGAACTTTATTGTAAAATCTCACACAGTTTCCCCAAAAGATTTGCTTACTTTCCGTAAACGGATTTTGGAACGGCAAGTTGTGCTTATTACGAGTATTGATATCAATGTACGTCTGACACTTTTTTAAAGGACTCGATATTCTGTTGTGTATACAATTACATCATGTATATACTGTGAAGTACTGTGAGGATGTTTATCTCCTTGAAGCGTTTCTTAGTGAATCTCGGGAGCCAAGGTTGTAGATAGACCGGAGCCCTCTTCTGTAGAATGAAGATAGTTTCTATGTCGGCTGCCTTGCCCCAAATCAGCATACCATAGGACATTATGCTGTGAAAATAACTGAAATAAACTAGCCGGGCAGTTTCAACGTTGGTAAATTGTCTGATTCTTCGTACAGCATAGGCGGCAGAGCTCAATCTACCAGCAAGACCAGAAATATGCGGGCTCCATTGTAAATTACGATCAACGTAAGACCAAGAAAACAGTCTCATGCACAAGTTTCAGATTCACTCCGTTTAAGGAAATAGTTGTTTCAAACTGTCTCACATTAGGCAACGAAAATTTTATACACTTAGTTTTAGCTGCATTTAGTAATAAATTGTTAGCGGTGAACCAGTTTAGCGCCTCTGCTAAAGTCTCATTGATGTGGGTTGGATCTTTCTTGTTGCTGTTTACTTTGAATATCAAAGAAGTATCATCTGCAAACAATACTATGTTACATTTCTGTTCTAGCAAGTGGGGCAGGTCATTTATATATACTAGAAAGAGAAATGGACCAAAATGGAGCCTTGTGGAACTCCAAGCTCACCGCTGAGCCAGCTGACTGCGTTCTATTTATGTCCACTTTTTGAATTCTTTGGCTGAGATAAGACTTACCAGGTTAAGTGCTTTAGCTGAAAGTCCATAGTGTTGCAGTTTGCGGATAAGTCTCATGCTCACGCAATCGAAGGCCCTTGAGAGGTCGCAAATATTCCTATTGCATCTTGCGAATTTTCCATGCATCATAAATGTACTTCATGAGACTTGCGGCTGCATCTGTTGTCGAACGGCCTTTTGTGAAACCGAATTGCTGACTGTGTAGTAGGTTGTTTACATTGAAGTGACGAAGCAGCTGGTTAAGCATGATCTTTTCAAACACTTTACTCAGCACAGGCAGCACAGATATCGGACGAAAGTTGCCAGGATCAGATGAGCTCCCAGCTTTAAACAATGGAATCACTTTGGCTAATATTTCATTAAGTCCGGAACACACCATCATCAATGCACTTATTAAATATGACGGCTAGGTACGGGTGCCACAATATGGATGACAGATTGCATAACTCGAACAGAAATACCCCAAAGATCCTCCGTATTCTTCAGTTTTAAAGATTTAAAGTCTTTATATTTCTCTTCAGAGTTAGTATGTTGAAAATCAAAATCAGACGTTTATCCTTCGCAATTTCATTTAGATAACTAGCCAGCACAGTGGAAGACTTTAGATCGCGAGTCGTATTTACAGCTATATCTGAGAAAAATTTTCAAAAGCACCCGCCACTTCTAAATCTGAAGTCAATATTCTATCATCCACTTTTAATTGGAATTGACAATTACGGGGCTTAGATTTACCTGTTTCTGTATTTATTACATTCCATACAGCTTTTACTTTACTTTCAGCGGATTTAAACTTTATTACTAGATAATCAGCCTTGGGCAATACATACTTTTTTAAATAATTTGGAATATTTTCTAACGTAGTCTATAAAGGAGGGGTCTTGACTGTGACTTTTCATTTCATAAAGTTCGTAAAGCCTAGTTCTACTCTTATGTATTCCCACCGTGGCCCAGTCACTAAACTTTGCCTTGTTACCGTTTCTCATTTTAGTTCTTAATGTGAAAACTTTTTCGAACTCTCGATTAATTACTGTAGACAGGTTCTTATATAGGACGTTAGGATCACTTCCCTCCATGTAAGCTCAGGAACGCTGTTGATAATATTTTCCTTGAATTTTTCTACACGAGCTTCTGTAACGGGTCTGTAGGTATTACTCGATCATTGTCTGTAAGTATTGTAAAACAGGCTTTTTGGCCGCTGTGATCGGAATTAAAACAGTTTATTATTTCCTTGTCCATAGCATCACACTTGCAGAAAATATTATCTAAACATGTAGCTGTGTTAGCCGTCACTCTCGTTGGTTCCTCAAAAAGATGAAACAAGTTAAATGATTTAAATAAATTCAAAAGTCTTCCAGAATATCTATTTGCCGAGTCTAGTAAATTTACATTAAAATCTCCACATACGATGACAGATTTACTACTAGCAAAAACTTGTTTCAAAGCATCTTCCATCACGGGTTCGAACTGACAAAAAGTCTGAGGACGGCGGCCTATATACACATAATATGATGTGATTCTCTAATTCAACACACGAAATTACAAGAGCAAAGAACTACATTTTTTAGTTCTTTGCTCTTGTAATCGTCCTTAACAATAATCATAGAGCCTCCATGTATAGCCGATTTTCTAGTAAAAGAGCTGGCGATTCTATAATTACAAATATTCAATAATAGTTCATGTTGTTTTAACCAGTGCTCAGTAATACACATTACTCCTACATTTAACGCATCTAGGAATAAACCGATTTCAGTTATTTTGCTGGAGAAGCCTTGTATATTTTGATGAATCAAAATAAAACTACGTTGCTCCTCCGCTGTCTCACGCGTTAGTTTAAAGACTGGCACTGGCACTTGAGGTATCCCATCTTAGGCCTCTAGGTTGGCAACGCATCTGCAATACCCCTAGTGTTGTAGGTGTTTATGGGCGGTGGTGATCTCTTACCATCAGGAGACCCACTTGATCGTTTTCCATCCAGTCGAATAAAAAAAAATAATAATAATAAGAGCCGGATACAACCCCAGAAGAATGATTGAAATTTCGTTCGGGATATTACCAAATTGCTCGCAGGACTGATGGCCGATGGGGTCAGAAGGTTCTCGAATGGCGTCCGCGGACAGGGAGACGAGCTGTCGGTAGGCCTCCAACAAGATGGAGCGACGACCTGGTTAAGATCGCGGGATCGCGTTGGATGTGGAAAGCACAAGACCGGTCTGAGTGGAGAGCCTTGGGGAGGCCTATGTCCAGCAGTGGACGTCTTTCGGCTGACATGATTACCAAATTTTCATGGAATTCCCAAAAAATTACACGTGGTCTTCTTTTTCGTTTTGACCAACATCAGTACAAAATTGTATGTCTCTACGGAAGTTTAGATTTAGGAGTGAAAATTATGAGACTTTAGGTACATTGAATATCAGATTAAAATATCGAGATAAAAGGTCACCATCATCAGGCCTACACGTCTGATCCGGACGAATTTTGTCGTATTGCCTGTGCACAACGTCTTTGATGGCTGACTAGACCGATGCGAGAGCGACATGTTCGCCCACAGGCCTGACAAGAGAAGTTTGTAGATGTTGGTGCAGAACCGCCTTGGTGTCGTTTCTGTCTCTTGTCAGCAAGTGCCTTGAGCCAGGCTTCATCGCAATACTTGCGACCCTCCAATACACGCTTGCGCCAAACTGTGCGTTTTTTAAACGGGTGGGCCGATTTGTTTGCGGTTTTTTTTATTTGAAAGCAGGTTTTCTAGCGATGGTTCTTAGATATGTTTTATTTGTTGCAGGCAACGTTGGAGGACTGGCTGGCATGCTCGTCGGCTTTTCCTTGTGGTCCATTGTTGAAACAGTTTACTACTTTGGGCGATTCTTCGTAGTATTTTGGAATAATTTCAAAATTTATCATTAAAAGTGATTTAAATTTTATGCTTTATTAATACATATTGAGACGAGCAAACAACGGATTTTCCACTTCTCATGCTCTTAAAATGTTATTTTAGTCTCTGCATATATCGGGACTAAAAGCTCCTTATTAATCTCTAGGGATTAAAGTAAGTAAATTTTTTTTGTAAGCGAAACCTTTAAACAGCCAGTCACAGCCATATTAGACGATTGTGATGGCGTCTCTCTCTCTCTCTCTCTCTCTCTCTCTCTCTCTATCTGTCAAAATGACAATAAAATTGTGCAAAAATATAAAAGAAAAGATTTAATTTCGTGAAACACGATTAATGATTACGAAAATTATCATATTTAATTATATTAAGGTTGAATTAATTTTATTATGCATAGTCCAATTAGTTTGAAATAGTTTAAATACTGATGGTTAATCTTTACATAACTTTTTACGGTAACTTTGAAAAGTTTTGCAAGTAGATAACAGAACAGAACCGTATATTATTATCACGATCGCGTGTTATCGTCAATACTCGAAGAATGCTTCTAAAATCCGAAGGTTTTTTTAAGAGGTCACGGAGTGTAAGCGGTTGTCGTTGTATATTTAAAAACCGGCCAAGAGCGTGTCGGACACGCCCAAAATAGGGCTCCGTAGCCATTACGAAAAAAAATAAGTAATATTTTTCTAAAGATTTCGTATTTTATATGGAATCTTCCAAGTTTAGGTATATTTTATACCTTAGGCTGCTATTTACTCTTACTTAAACTACTAATAATTCTCAAGCAAACTTAGCCGTTACAGTTTTCCTTGAAAGTTTGATAAACTTACTACAATTCTGATTTTTTTTTTAATTTTCCACCCACCGGTTTAGATTTTAGAAGTGGGGGGGGGGACACTCGATTTTAATGAAAATTATTTTCTCTTTAAAGTTGAATATTTTGTAAACAAATCACTGAATCGAAAAATCGCCTAATGGTTTTAAAAGACCTATCCCACGATATCCCACACTATAGGGTTGGCTGAGAAAAAAAATCACCTCCACTTTGTCTATGGGAGGTACCCTACAAATTTTTTTTTGAAGTTTTTATTGTACCATTTTGTCGGCATAGTTTACATTATATATCCGTGCAAAATTACAGCTTTCTAGCATTGATAGTCCCTGAGCAAAGCCGCGGACGGACAGACCGACAGACATGGCGAAACTATAAGGGTTCCGTTTTTGCCATTTTGGCTCCGGAACCCTAAAAATTGCACTGGCATAATTTACAATAGTTGAATTAAGACGGCGTTAAGCTATTTCAAATGCGGGAGAAGCCGCGGGTTAAGGATAGTGGGCAGGGGCAATTCTCGTCGTAGTTAGGCAGTTGTCTCACCGCCGGCGAGGAAACGATTGGCTATCGACTATTTTCTCGCTCAAGAAACGAACAAAAGATATAAGATCCTGTGTGAGTAAAAGAGACATATATTAATAGTTGATCGCTGGCGGTTCACACTGCCGGCGAGAACTCGCTCTTACATCTTTTATCGCAGCGACAAGAGCTATAAAAACTCGCTCAGCGCTGTTAGCTTGGCGGCCGCCCGGCTCGAGCAAGTGGAGCGAGTAATCGCCCGTCGTGCTCGAACACTCGCTTTTCACTGCTCGCCCACTCGTTTCTAGTTACTCGCTCTGCTCGCTTCTCGCTCATCGTCCGCGGTGGGACAAGTGCCTTCTTTGTGTTTCACTTTAGGCTATGGTCGAAAGGGCTGCGTTGTTAGAATAACGAAACTAATTTATGAACTAACGGAGACCCAGTCGCCGCCTGGAGGGATGCTTTGAGACCTGACTTTGTCTCTTAAATGGAGACAGTTTGTAAGTACTGAAAATATTCACTGTACTTTATTTAAAACTAGCGACCGAGGAATTTGAAAAAAGAGGTGAAAAATAAAGAGTCTTTAAAACGTAACACTAACGAATTTGTACTTATGTAAAGAAAGAAATAAATTTATTCGCAACACAAGACATGTGAAACCTTTTACGTAGTTTACAGTCAATAAAAACCAGCCAAAAGCGTGTCGGACACGTCCAAGATAAGGTTCCGTAGCCATTACGAAAAAATCAAGTAATATTTTTCTAAGGATTTCGTATTGTGTACGGAATCTTCTATGTTTAGGTACATTTAATACCTTAGGCTACTATTTACTCTTAAACTACCTACTAATAATTCTCAAGCAACCTTAGCCGTTATAATATTCCTTGTAAATTTGATATACTTACTACCATTCTCAATTTTTGCAAATTTTACCACCCGATAGTTTTGATTTTAAAGGACGCTCGATTTTAATGAAAATTTCCATATTAAAGTTGAATATTTTGCAAACTAATCACTGAATCGAAAAATCGTTATAGCAACCCCCTAATGATTTTAAAAGACCTATCCAACGATACCCCACACTATAAGGTTGGATGGGAAAAAAAAATATCACCTCTACTTTACGTCTATGAGAGGTACCTACCCTAAAAAGTTTGCTAAGACGATTTTTCGATTCAGTGATTTGTTTGCGAAATATTCAACTTTAAAGTGCAAATTTTCATTAAAATCGAGCGTCCCCCCCCTCTAAAATCTAAACCGGTAAGTGGAAAAATTTGTAAAAATTCAGGATGGTAGTTAATATATTAAACTTTCAAAGAAAAACTATAACGGCTAAGTTTGCTTGAGAATTATTAGTAGTTTAAGAGTAAATAGCAGCCTAAGGTATAAAATGTACCTAAACTTGGAAGATTCCGTATAAAGTACGAAATCCTTAGAAAAATATTACTTATTTTTTTTCGTAATGGCTACGAAACCCTATTTCGGGCGTGTCCGATACGCTCTTGGCCGGTTTTTTCTCATCAAGGGATATCTTATACAAGTTTTTTACACTGACTTTCAGACTGATGTTCTAGCCAAACAAATGGAAATTTCGGCTGGGCACGAAAGAGACGGATAATGGGCTCGGAAATAGCACGAATATACCATTATTATTATCCATTATTTGAGTAAGGAAGTTCCCTGATAAAGAATATGACAAAGAGTTTTTTGTCATTCGAAAGGTCAGTGTTGGGCTACGGAAAACGCGATAGAGATAACTTTCACCCGACTGCCCCGAAGGTGGGTTATGTTTTTCTAGCGTATACTCGTACCTATATATCTATGTGGGTATGTTATGTACCCGTATGCATAACTCAATGAAGCCGACTCGAATGAAGTCCATGGCAGTAGACCGCACCACCACTTCAAGGAAAGGCTTGAAAGAAGTAAGTACAAAGTCTGTTAATATTTACGCACAAAATTATTTACAATGTCGATAATCACAGTTAATATAGTTAAACTCGTGTTTTACAAAACCGAGCGCAGCCGTGCCATTTTTTTTGTCTAGCGAGAGTCTATAATATAAAAGTGAACCGCCAGAACGGGACAAAAAAACGAGACAGAGCAGGATGGCGCTCTACAACACTATTTTGACACGTTTCTCCCAAACAACGCATTATTTCTCTGGAATTTTAAAGCAATTCGATTCTTTGACCTTGGGAATCGCGAAAAACTTGCGAAAATAGATATTGGGTGTGTACATTTTGTATGTTAAGCAAAATAAAATCACAAGTTCGAATTTCGAGCCAAAAACGAGCAGGCTATAACTTATGAATATCAAAAAAAATCTACCACCGGTTCGGAAAAACCTCTGCTGAGAAGAATCCGGCAAGAAACTCAACGAGGTATATTTTTTTTAAAACAGATTTACAATATTATTCAGATTTACAATATCTATGCCAGTGTTGCCATACAGGGAAAAAGAAATCTACTCATTATCCTGCATTGCAGTCTGTAAAGCTCTTTACCCATTCATTGCCGCGCGCCAGATTACGCTAGGCTTAGAGTCATGAAATTTGGTATGTAGATAGCTGGATGTCTGAAATAACACATAGGCTACTTTTATTCCAATATTCCTACGGGATAGTTGTTACGCAACACCTCAATGAAGATTACGATGTAAATTTTGGGATTTCCTACAGGAATTTTGTAACTAATTAAATTGTAACTACCAGATCGAATAGTTTACGCGTGCGAAGCTGCTACCCGCTGCAACTCTAGTTAGTTATAAAAGTGTCGCTAACAGTCTTCTTTTTTAAGAGCCAAGGCGCGCGGCAATGTAGCGTTAATCAGCTACCGACAGCAAACAGGATTAAAATTACGGCGGGACTCACCGCCATCATGCGCGCGCATCACCCTGGTGTTGCAGGTGTCTATGGGCGGTGGTGATCTCTTACCATTAGGAGACCCACTTGCTCGTTTGCTATCCAGCAGAATAAATAAATAAAACCTTGCCTAAGATTCTAGCTTAAAAAATAAAACTATCCCAAACTCAAAATACCTACTCTAAATACCAACCTATAATTTGTTTTACTTTTATTTAGTTCTTTTTTAACCCCCGACGCCAAAAAGAGGGGTGTTATAAGATTGACCGCTGTGTGTCTGTCTGTGCACCGTAGCACTTAAACGGATGGACCGATTTGGATGCGATTTTTTTATTTGAAAGCAGGTTTTCTAGCGTTAGTTTTTAGATATGTTTTATCAAAATCGGTTTAGGCGTTTTTGAGATATTGAAATTTGAAGTGACAAAGTCGGGTGTTTTCCAACTTTGTGTTGGTCAGGTTGTTAGGTTATAATAATAATATATGTAGGTATTTTAAGTTAAGGTTAGTTTTATTTTAAGTTAATGGTTATTTACTATTTTCTTTCCTATGTAAATAAAGCATTACTTATTACTTTTGTGCCGTTTTCCTGGCCCCGTTGTATCTCACAAATCCCGCGCCGTCGGCAGTCGCGATACAAATCAATTCAATATTTATAGTCCCCAGTTGTAAGTGATTTGCTCGGGGCGACTCCCGCGCTGTTTGATAGCGGACTCGAAAACGTTGGATGGTTGTGAAAGGAAAATATAATTCTTGGAACGTCGAGATAATTTGGATTCAAATAATTAAACGACATTGTAGATCTGTCATGAACAAAATACTAGCATAATTTAACGTAATCTCCTTTTTAAAGTATATCTATGTTTTGGTACAAAGTTTGTTATTGAAGATCGAATTGAGTCTATCTCAGTATAACTCTTTAACTTATAACTGAACCCAAATTAAGGTTTAAGTCATCATCATCATCCCAGCCTACGTCCCACTGCTGGGCACAGGCCTCCTCTCAGAATGAGAGGGCTTGGGCCGTACTTCCCACGCGGGCCCAGTGCGGATTGGGAACTTCACATGCACCGGTGAATTGCTTCGCAGGTATGTGCAGGTTTCCTCACGATGTTTTCCTTCACCGCAAAGCTCGTGGTAAATTTCAAATGTAATTCCGCACATGAATTTCGAAAGACTCAGAGGTGCGAGCCGGGGTTTGAACCCACGACCCTCTGAGAGATGAGAGGCGATAGGTCAAACCACTAGGCCTCAGCACGACCCAGCAGGATGGATTGAAACGCATAGTATTTAGGTGAGGTAGACAAAGACAACTATTGTTCGATTCCTGCTGGCTCGTGCTGAGGCACCGACTTCGAGCTAGTAGGTACAGTCACCAGCACCAATATCTGACACAACAAGCGTGCATAAATATCTGATACGACTCTATTTCTAGGGCCGGAAGGACGTGTCAGATATTTTTGCACGCTCCGCTGTGGTAGATATTAATGCTGGTGACTGTACCTACTTAGTGCTAGAAAAATATTTTCAAGGGTTTTGTAGTCGGTTCCATTTTTTATTTTTTTATTTTTTTGGAGTCGGTTTACGTTTTTGTTAAAAATTTCCTTTATTTATGTTAGTATTGCTCGTATTTGTGATTATTTTGTATTGTTACCTATTACCCTTTTACATGTGATTATTTTTAAATTAACATCGCATTTGGTATAAGTAAACTGTAAGTTTCCATTGTTTTGTAAATAAATACATATTATAAAAAAATGAGAGAACAAAGAATTAATAACCTAACCAACAAAAAAAGTTGAAAAACCCCCGAATTTATCCCTTCAAAGTTCATTACCTCAAAAACGGATAAACCGATTTTGTTGAAACTTGTCTAAGAACCGTCGCTAAAAAATCTGCTTTCAAATAAAAAAATACCCGTTTAAGAGCTACGGTGCCACAGACAGATACACAGAAACACAGACACATAGCGGTCAAACTTGTAACACCCCTTTTTTGCGTAGGGGGTTAAAAATTAAAATTACGTAGCGACTAATCACCAAGTGGGTAGGCCAATCAAATTGGTGTATGTAATTACACCTGAACCTGAAACTACGTCCCTTCAGGCTGAGTGTTCTACGGACTTAATTAAATAGGTATCAAGGTATAATTGGTCGCTATTCGATACCCCCTCAGACAGTTGCTTAAGGCTGTGGCTTTATAAATATACAAAAGAAGGCGATGAAATTTTATATAGCGTTATTTTTTGAGATACATTAAAGTAATATTTATATTATAGCTTACTACTTAGATGTTGATCGCGACTTTGTCTGCAATACGGTATTTGACTACTCCTGATTTTGCCATATCTTAATATTATTATGAAAATATAGATATACAGATAGTGTTCAGCGAAGAGAAAAATTAAATCGGTTGAAAATTGTATTTATAGTGTTTTTTTGAAAAATCTATATACCTGTCTTTTTCTCAAACGCTTTTCTCTATGCAGCAAGTATGGCGGTACTGGCGTGTGACGTCACATGCCAGTATGTCTTTCTCTGTCGAATCTTGAATTTCAAACCTTTATAACTTTGTTATTTGTAAAGGTAGCTTAAAAATTGTTTTTCTATTCGTTAACAGGCATTGTGTAGTTTTAATTTATAAAACATATACAAAATAGTCAAATACCGTATTAATCCGGTTATTTTTATCCCGCAGAAAATTAATGTACAATTCTCCAGGATAAATCTATCCTATGTCACCAGACATACCTACGAGTACTTTCGCATTTATAATATTAGGATAAAGGAGGCTATTATATTATAAAGGTTAGATTTTTTGCGCCTTTTTAAAATCATGACATGTATTTATTGTTTTTTTTTCATAATAAATGTATTTAATACAATGCTAAATTGACAGTACATTTATAATGTTTATTTTAGAGATCACACTGCGTAGTAGGTATTACCCCAGTCACCTAACATTTTCAATCAACATTAAATCAAAAAACATAACCCTCCTTCGGGCAGTCGGGTAAGAAGCAATTTTTTTTCGCATTAAAAATTAAGTCAGGTAATTTGCAAATATATTCTTCAATAATCCACCAAAATTTATGACCGCGACAGTAAAATTAAAAAAAAAATCTTTAATAGGTCTGTAAAAATCAGGCGAAATGAGGGCTATCGTTTTTTGTCTCACTAGATGGCGCACTGTTGCGTGAGGTTTTTAAGTATGGCTTTCAAAGTCTGTTATTACGGGCGTGAATACAAAGTTTAGATTAAAATCATATTTAATACACCTTTAAACCGTAGCATAAAAATATCGAGCATGCCACAGTGTTGCAAAGTCCCGTTTTATTCGGAAAAAGGGAGGACAAAGGTTCCGAAAGACAAACTGTCTCAAACACAGACATTCATTGCCCCGGAACGCATATTTGCCATAATTAATTTCAGATATTGCAAAATATTCACAAAATTATTCTATTTATAAATAAACCCGCGTAGCTCACCCAAAAACTATGAGATTTGACATTTCGGAGACCTCACGCTACACTAGCGCCTCTAGCGGCGAATTCATTCGCGATAGCCCTCATTGGGATGCACCAAAAAAAATCTATAGTTTTTATTTTATTTTTGGAAAGAATAGGATATTTTAAGATACCATTTTCATCGATTTTGAATTTGGATGAGTATTTAATTTTTTATATATTTTTTACGAAATACGCTGGATGACGTCACAGTGAGACAGCCACGTTCCATTGCCTAGAAAAATTCCGGTCGTACATAACATAATCTGTGGCATTACAATGACGACCAGATGGCCTAGTGGTTAGAGAACCTGACTACGAAGTTTGAGTCCCGGGTTCGATTCCCGTGTCGGGCAGATATTTGTATGAAAAATACGAATGTTTGTTCTCGGGTCTTGGGTGTTTAATATGTATTTAAGTATGTATCTATCTATATAATTATATTTATCCGTTGCTTAGTACCCATAACACAGCTTTGCTAAGCTTACTTTGGGACTAGGTCAATTGGTGTGAATTGTCCGGTGATATTTATTATTTATTTATTTATGTGTCAATAATACAAGCACGGCTTAGGGTCCTAAATGAACCATGACAAATAGTTACATTTATTTCTCTTCTTTTAGCTTCGATTATTTCTGTTTGTTTAATGGTGTGATATTACTTAAATAGATATTTTTTATTAAAATCTGATATTTCAATTCTTTTATATTTACTTGTAACGTAGTAATTTAATAAATTAATTTGTAAAAATACATTGGAAATACTCGTATACATTTCGGACTTTACGATAATGACAACTGTTTAAAGCCGGGTGCTTATCATGTGATTAAAGTTCTATCTTTGTCACTCTTTGCTATTATATTATAAGCAGGACAGGAACATTTCAAACTGTCAATTTGCTTTAGAGTGTAGACCTGCTTTATAACTGCCTTTGTGTCGGGACACTGCAGGGGTCAAATGAAGGTCGTTACTTAAATTTTGTCTATTTAATTCAGTTTATCATATTTTTGGAATCTGATTTCTGAAAACGCTTCACAAAGCCTATTTCTCCAAACGGTTGTCGATTTATTATACGTTGTCAAAAATTGGGACATCCCAATTGCTATAAGCCTATTTACTTCATAATTTACTAGTTTTATTTATGCTCTTTGTAACACATGAAAAATCCACCTATTTTTTTAAGGAACTTAAAAAAAGTCTTCATATTTTCAAAAGTAAAAATTAAAAATTAATTACGATAGTGGCATTTAAGGTAAGTATAGTTAAGGTTTAGTATGTCTTTTAAACGTCCTTTGAGACATTTTGTAGGTACTTATTTTTGCTGCTATTGTTATATCGGTTTAACAAAATACGTAATCATATTTATTGTTAGTTATATGTGACTTAAAAATCTTATTATATTTTTTTCCTAATAGAAATTAGACGTGTTACGAAATAATCACTTAAGTGTTTTTTTTTAATTTCCTGTTAGATGTATTGGTGGATTCAGATTGCGGGTCTAAAAACTGAATTATTCAAACATATTTTGGCAGTAAATTTTGCTGATAACATTTTTGCTCTAAAAATTACCTATTTTAAGCTACAATTTTTTTACCACCTTCCGGAACCAAATTTTGGTGGATTCGAAAATATAGGTTCTTAAAATTACACATAAAAGCCGTATACCAAAAGTTTGTCTTGTATCGAATTATTTCCAAAAAAAACTGTAGAATGACCAGGCTATATTTGCTTAGAAATAAGATTCTGGCTAACACTGGATATTCACAAAAATACCTTAAAAAAAATTACGAAACTCTCGGTGCGCTAGTTCGACACTTGGTCGGATCTTCTATCTAGGAAGCTCTAGCATCGCTGGGATAGTCAGACACGTACCTTACTAAAACAATGTTATTTTAATGAACTAATTCCCAGAGAATTGGTAATGAAAAGGTGAAGAGAAGTTAATTTATTCTAAAAATGGCTCTTGAAATTTAATAGCGTTATTGATCAATTAAAACTTGGTGATTTGCGAGGAATCGTATTATTGAATTTACTTGTATTTTGTATTGTTATAGAATTTTCATCATCATCATCTCAGCCGTAGGACGTCCACTGTTGGACATAGGCCTCCTCCATAGACCTTCAGTCGCTTCGGTTGGCAGCGGCCTGCATCCACCGTGAACCCGCGGCTTTAACCAGGTCATCCGTCCATCTTGTTGGTGGACGTCCTACGCTGCGCTTGCCGATCCGCGGTCTCCACTCGAGAACCTTTCGGCCCCAACGACCATCTGTTCTCCGTGCTATATGGCCTGCCCATTGCCACTTCAACGAGCTCAAAGTCAAAGTCAAAATATCTTTATTCAATTTAGGCTATAACAAGCACTCATGAATGTCAAAAAAATCTACCACCGGTTCGGAAAAACCTCTGTTGAGAATAATCCGGCAAGAAACTCAACGGGGTATATTTTTTTAAACAGATTTACAATATTATTAAATGATATCTATGCATCACAAGTATTTAAATAAATAAATAAATAAATATCATGGGACACTTGACACTAATTGACCTAGTCCCAAACTAAGCAAAGCTTGTACTATGGATACTAGGCAACGGATAAACATACTTATATAGATAAATACATACTTAAATACATATTAAACATCCAAGACCCGAGAACAAACATTCGTGTTATTCACACAAATATCTGCCCCGGCCGGGATTCGAACCCAGGACCTCAAGCTTCGTAGTCAGGTGCTCTAACCACTTAGCCATCCGGTCGTCAACCACAACACAACACAACTTTATTTGTAACACAGTAGGTTCGCTATTTGAAGGGATCGCTAATGCGGATCGGAATTATATCCAAATATCCCTGTCCATGATATAATCATCAACTTTATAATACGCCTTCGTTGAATCTTATTCCAAAAACAAATTAATTAAATATTTGTCATTTTTTTCTGTGACACTTATTATTAAACAAAAAAAAACAAGTAATGTTTTTTTCTTCTAGGGGAGAGGCGTAGTGTGTGCGCCACACACACTCTCCTATTATGTATTATATAACAGTTGTAAGCCATACAATAAAGGCAGTATTTACTCGTCACTTGTGTTTCACTCAACTCCCGATATTACAAGTGAAGCACCACGTCTCGGATCCATCTGTCATAGAATACATAGAATTTTAGATATTTTTAAATTTCATTTTTGTTGATAGATAGAATTTTAGATGCATCGTGTGTACATATTCGTGAATTAGTGGTTTACCTCTCAAACAGACTGTGGGATCCAACATGGGCTTGCAACTATAAAATTTACGGAAATTTATTTGAATAAGAAATGTTTTTAACTTAAAAATATGGTCATCTTAATTTTTAATATCCGTTTGAAACTTGTAAGAGAGTCCTGTGCCCAACAGTGGGACGCATAGGCTAAGATGACCAAACCTCTAGCCATGCCCACTGCTTTCAGTCGGAATTAAATTATGCACTGTTTATTTTATTTAGTTAAATTTTTAATTTTCAGTGCTTTTTATCGTCTCATTGAAGTGTCTGTCTCTTGTGAATTGTTCACAGATTTACTGGAAGAAATATGTCTAAAACTCCGAAAATCTGAGAATTTGTTATGTATTTTTATTGCCTGTGTAATGTGATGTTATTAATATTTTTTTTCCTTCTTCTAAGAGATAATTTCAAGTTTCAACATATTATTTACCCAGCTGCGAGGAGGTATATGTTTTTCGCGCGTGTCTTGTTTGCAATATTGTTTATTACTTGTTATTTGTTAATTTCTTGTGCTTTTTGTACAGTCAAGTTCATAAACTTGTGAGCAAAATTTGATCAAAAATATCTGAACACGCTTCTACGCCGTTAACAATAGAGTCGTGTTCCGATATTTTTAATCAAAGCCACGTTTATTGGCCTGACTTGTTCTAATAAAGCATTTAAATTATGAAATTTAAAGAAACAATTAAAAATAATTTGTTCCGGAACTTCAGGCGTTGATTCATAATTTGTCGCTAGGTCGAGCTTATTAACTCTTCAACATTTTTCTTTATTATATTAAAACAAGTTATTAGGTACTTATTATTTACAAATTTCATGTCTATAAACTTAGTAGGTATGTACAGCACCAATACCTGACACAACAAGCGTGCATAAATATCTGATATGACTCTATTTCTAGGGCAGTGTCATGTGTCAGATATTTTTGCATGTTCCGCTGTGGCAGATATTATTGCAGGTGACTGCACGGTTGCACTGGCATTTTGAGTGTTCCGTAGTCAACTAGGAACCCCTATAGTTTCGCCATGTCTGTCTGTCTGTCCGCGGCTAAGCTCAGAGACCGCTAGTACAAAGTGCTAAAATAAAAAATATATTTTTTTGGGTTCAATCACAAGCGACACTTAAGATTGAATATCTCAATGTATAATATCTTAATATATAATATATTACAAAGTATTTTTGTATGACTTTTTGAAGAAATGGATCCCAAATTGACGCTCGTGACCGTTACCTCCCATAGACAGACGTACCTACCTAAAGTGGGGGTGTTTTTTTTCTCGACTAACCCTATAGTGTGGGGTATTGTTGGATAGGTTTTTTAAACCATTGGGGGGCTTCCAAGACGATTTTTCGATTCAGTGATCTGCTCGCGAATTATTCAACTTTGAAGTGCAAATGTGAAGCTTGAGGTGCCGTGTTCGATTCCCAGCCGGGGCAGATATTTGTATGAATTTATTATTTTATTTACATAACAACTTAATAGAAGAAAATGTGATTTATGCAGATAGATAAAACGGTATACTTAAAGGCGAATAAGCAAAACTTAAAAGTTTACCCTTTTCATTCGGGTTAAAAATGTTCCCTCATGAGTCATTTACCGGGTAAATAGTGCGGAAGCTGTGAAATGGCATAATCCGGGCAAATTTATTACCAGAACGGGTTCAACTGAATATAAATAATCAAGGTGTCGTAATATGTATTATTTATGGGCACAATTTGTTATATTTTTGCTGTATATTTTTGGAAATAAAATATCAGGGCAGTACTTGATGTAATGTTGCAGAAGGCTATAATCTGGAAAGTAAAGATATATGTAATAGTTAGAAGTCCGTTTAGCCATTTTGATGAAACCCTTAACTCTTATATATATATATTATGTGTTTTCAAATATTAAGCACCTTTGGTGAAATAAAAGTCAAATTGCATTGCTCTGAAAAGAGATAAGAAATTTATTAAAAATAAACTTTTCCTTCACACAGTATGTGGCGTAACATAAGCTAAACAATAATTAATAACTAAAATAAACCATACCTGAAAAGAGAAACAACATTTAGAGCTATTATTTCAGTAATTTCTTTATCAGTACATATGTAATATATATATACATTTCTTATTTCTTAAAAAAAGTGATTTTTATACATTCAACTTATTTTTTAATTTTATTAATGGTTCAGACCTATTATCTAAGTAATTTAAATGAATGATTGATTATGATTAACTAACATAGTATGAAATATAATATTCTTTATATGTAAATATTATTTATTTACTTTTTTTTTGTATGCTCCTGTGAAGAAGGGCTACGGAATAGACCAAAACATGTCGACCTAAACTCGATTTAAGACGTGAGTTATCCGTCACAATATCATTTTATTCCTTGTATGTGAAATATATTCTTTGTATTCTTGTAAAAAAATCTTTGTATGTGAAATATATTCTTTGTACCTGTATATGTAAAAGTGAGACTATGCGACTATGCCCACGAGCACGTTTCTTAACCAACCGTCGCCGTTTTTCATAAATTATGTAAGAAAATAACCATACTTCTTCGCAGTCGGGTAACGCCCCAAACTTCAACAACTCCAACTTGTCTAACTCCATTTAAAAAGCAATCATCAATTTTTGGAAATTTAAAACGGGTCCATTAGTGGAGAAAGCGTTTTAATAATCAAGGGTATATCGGCACTCAATTATCTGTGGGGGTGTCATTAATCTCTGTCGAGAAAGGGGAAGGGGGGAACAGGTGAGACTGCATTGAGGAAGCGCGAAATATAAGTGCTTCGCTTTTTGATTGAAATGGGAAGGATGGTTTTTTAGAGTCTTTTTGTATTTTTTATTTCAACTCCAAAAAATACAAAAACACACAAAAAGACAACAAAAAGACAAGAATACAAAAAGACTAAAAAATACAAAAATACTCCAAAAAACCAATCCTAATTTGATTGCTTAGTAGCGACATCTCTTGTCTGGGTGAGCGGTTGGTTCCGACGCCACATAGATGTCGCTAGTGCTGCTGCTTAAGTAGCAAAGTAGAAATAAGCAACCTGAGATATGTATGCATAGGAAAAATTAGTGTCTAGATTCCTGTCCAGCAGTGGTGTAGGGGTTATAGCACGCAGCACGGAACGCTGAGGACCTGGGTTCGATTCCCAGTGCTGGTCTCTTTTTCTGGTTTTTCTGTGCATCCATGTCTCAGTTTGTATTTTCGATATTGGAAAGGGAAGAGCTTTGGACAAAGACAATATTAGATATTGTTATAGGATCCTAACGTCCAAGTAAAATGTTTGATATATGAACATTAAACTTTATGTCATTTATGATAGAGTTTGAAGTTCAAATTACAATAAGTCCTTTATAAAGGCCTCTGGGCGTTAGGAGGATAAATAATCGTATTATGTAAAAAAAGCTCAAACCATGTATATCATTTTTTTTCAAATATATGCAACCGTGCAAGCGGGTCACCTGTAAGTGATCACTACCGCCCATGAACACTTACAGCATTATTAGGACTGCGGGTGCGTTGCCGGCCTAAAGGAGGTGGTGCTAAAGGGGAGGGGGAGAGGGGGTGGGGAGTTGGGCCTCCGGATCTCCCACTCACTGTACAAAACACAGTAGCAAAACTACTATTTCACGCCGGTATTCTGTGGGAGTGTTGTATCGGTCGAGCCGGTCCATTTGTACTGCAGCCAGCAAGTGGTTACAGTAAGGCTCTACCACATACCACATAAATTAAATAAAAACAGTTCAGTAATGAGTTTTTGTTTAAAATTCTAGTACCTAGATACAAGCTTTTTTGCTGACTGTACTTTTTGCCCTTGGTGACGATTTAACTAGCGTATGACCTAAGCAACGACAAAAGCAGACTGAAAAAAAGACTTTTCTAGTATGACGATTGACGACCCCCGAAGATTAAATTTTTTTTTACTTTATTTTATTTTTAATACTTGTTTTTTTTACTATTACTGCTGGCACATGGCTTTAGTTTGCCACACGCACCATTGCTTCGCAGGTTAGTGCAGGTCACGATCACCGAAAAGCTCGTGGTAAATTTCAAATGCATGAATTTGGAAAAACTCAGAAGCCGGGGTTTCACAGCTTATAGGCACACACAGTAGGTAATAAGTACATAATCTGTGAAAATTTCAAGCGTCCAGTTATTATGGCTCAAGAGATAGCGCGGATAGAGCCCTGTGACGGACGGACAGACAGACAGACAGACAGCGGAGTCTCAGTAATAGGGCTCCATTGGCATCCTTTGGTTACGGAACCCAAACAAAATGTTTAAAGTAGTCTCATTTGGCAAGGTTCCAAGGATACTAGCAGCGTTCCCTCTCTGAATAGCTAATTTTTTGGTTCCTATAAATATAATGTTATAAACTTTCTTCAGTCATATCCAAAGCCCGGAATTTTCACGGCATTTTCGATCTATCATAGTGACTTCTCACCTTACCGACTTCCGATATTCAATATGGATATATCGATTACACAACATGTTAAAAAAGATTAAAAGTTTAGGTCAACAATAGACAGTTTTATCGTTAAAGAGCGATCTCTTACAACTAACTTTTGAGCAGTAGGAAACTTGAAATAGACAAAAATATGCATTATGCAATGAAAACAATGAATAGTTAACAATTTTTAATTAAAATAATTCAATTTCATATTCAAAGTCTGTTGTAGTGCTAATAAGCGATACATTAGTGTCTTTATAATTTTACGATATCATTTAGAGAGTCGAGGTGAGAAGTCACTATGATAGATCAAAAATGCCGCGAAAATTCCTTGCTCTGGTCATAACTATTATTGCGTCCAGGGTTTACCACAGAAGAAAAGGAAAGGAAAAAGGTATAATTATTGTAGTTCATTAAGACGACTCCTCTTCGTAGCCTGTCACTGTTTTGGACGAAACGAATAATCGAATCACAAATTTCAAAATTACTCATTTTTATTTTCGCAAAAATCTCGAAGGCAATAAAATATCGCAATTTCACCCTAAATTAACATTTGCACGAGAAAAAAAACATTGAGGGAGACGAATTTTATTCCGATTTCTCATTTGGGTGTTTTACATAATTGATTATGGTGATTTATTAATACAAAGATCGACACTGATGATGCGAACATTTGGCTTGAAGGAATCCCAAAGACCATTTGCCACTTGCACATTTTACAAAACTATAAAACAAACCAAAAACACCAGCTGCCTTAAAAAAGTTTAAATCACAATAATGTTATACATATAAATTTGAAAGTTTGTAAGTCAGTATGTTTGTTACCTTTTTAGTTTAAATAGCTGAACTGATTTTGATAATATTCGGTATACAGATATTTTGAGTCCCAGGGAAGGCTATTAGGATAGTTTTTTATCCCGGAATTTGCATACTTCCCGCAGGACTGCGATAAATAAACTACCTATAAAATAATAATAAATAAATGATCGCATTATATGATTTATATGTTTCGATCTTGTCTAATTCAAAATTTAGTTCGTACTCTAACGATTGTACTTATAAACAAACTTGTAACCGTTTATTTGTAATAGACATTTGAAGTTCAACAATTATTACATATGAAATATTCTCAAAGACTTAATCTAGACAGTAAATTGTTACTTAAGTAGAAGTTGTATCTTATACAATGTATGAGCAAAAAGCGCTAACAAGAACTAATAGTTCCAATGCATTAAGGTCACCAAGTGCCCCATTCAAAATAAACTAAAATTTAGATACATTTTTTTATTATTATTATTTATTCAGTATCTCGTGGGAATTTTGTAAAATCCTGAAAAATGTTTTTAGCAGTTAGTATTACCTACTGTTCCAAATATCCATAGAACTAAAACTACTATTAAATTAAAATAACTAAAACTAAAACTTTAATTAAAAAAGAGAGGTGGGCCTCTTGGCATGGTGCCCATCACGCAGGCAGCATTCCCGCCTTGAACGTTATTGCCGGCGCGAGGGTTGCCTGTTTATTATTATTTGTTTTCTTCTTTACTCTAAAACAACGTATTTTTAATACAAACTCAGCATTTCTATTTACCTATATAATACTCTGAAAACTAAGTACAATCTGATTCACGAGAGAGAAAAGTATTTAAAACATTAAGCATCAGATCTACTTGCATCAAATATTTAATTTAGGTGCCTAACAGAATTTATTACTTACAGTTATCACATGTAAAAAATAAATAATTAAAATTTATAAAGAAATGATTTCGTAACAAGTAATTAAAAGCAATTAAAAGTTAATTCTACTTCCTCCTTTTATCATTAACAATATCACTCGTAATATTGCAATTTGCAAATTTCTTTAACTCTTCATCTTTTATGAAGTTTTACTTCTTACCTGATTCTTATTTTAAACTTTATATTTTCTTTATAGTAAGTTAATAATCACAGTAAGTTTTTTGTGTTAATTTACAAAGCGTTTATGCTATAATTAGAAATAACTTTATCCTTGTACATTAACCGACTTCAAATGTGAAAGGAATAGAATATGGAACCCGCAGGAGAGATTATATTATTTTAAACAAATCAATTTTGTAACTTCACAGTACAAATATCAGGACAAATGTAGGGACAAATAACTTTTAATTTATTTCAAAAGCACTAAGTACAATAAAAATAAAACAATTGAACAACTAATTAGAGGTAAATGGCCTTACACACTAAATTTCAACATCAACATACACAACATGCTTCGTCGTCAATCAGCAGGGTAGTTTCTTAAGTAAAAAAATATTGTTCTATTTAGTCAAAATAAAATAAATATAGGATACGTATTTTATTATTTTGTTAATAAAACAAAATAAAAATAAAGCGCGTCAAAGTTCGGGAGTGCCGGACGTCGTACGTCACGCGAAACTTTAACTTTCTACACAATGTTATTTTTGGGTATCCGTTAACTTGAAGGGGACAATCTTCAGGTCAAATGGAGTTAATTTCTCTAAGACACTAGTGGCCTAACTCTTACTGTTTAAAAAATAGTAGCTAAGTTTTATGCATGATATGCGTGTTCATGCAGTTCCTCCACCTCCACACTGTAAAAACACACACAAATCACACAAACCCATCTATCACCACCACCACTCTACACTGACGCGTTAATTTTCAGGTAGTTCATAACAATGAACTGAGTGGTCTTCCTAAGTTAACGGATATCAAAAAAAAACAAGGTGTATATCTTCATATTTTTTTGTTGCATTTGCAAGGGAATATTTTCTGATAGTCTATAATTAAATTATGTTATATTTATGAAAAATACATGGCTCCGAAGCGGTAACGTTTCGTGTGCTCTGCCTACCCCATTTGGGAATACAGGCGTGATGTTTGTGTGTGTGTATGAAAAATACACACAGATGAAAACAGAATCTCCTTTTCTGAAGTCGGTTAAATAACCACTTTGGCATGGTAATGTTTCGTAGCCATCATTTTGTTGTTGCCTTTATATCTGGTACTCTTTGTAGTTCCAATTCCGAGTTTTATTGACACTATTGTCTTCGCAGATGCTTGCAAGTCTACAGTGTTCTTTAATCTGTAAAAGGTAAATTACAATAAAAAAAAATAGTAGGTACCTAGTGCAGAAAACACAGGCAGAGACAGGCTAGAGAAAAAATCAAATTCCAATATTTATTCACGGGAGTTTCAAGCTCAAGAGCATGATCATGAAGCATTGGCACAAGTCGTATACAGCCAACTGAAATAGCTTGTATTGCAGTTATTTTGTTGGAGCTCCGGACTTTTTTTATTGTGTCTGAAATAGCTTGTGGTGTTTTCGGTGGAAAATACACCCGCAGTTTTTTTTAATGAAAAAAGGAAGTAAAGAATAAAAAAATATTGGAATAAAATTAAATGTCAATACATTTTTAGAAAAAGTTTATTCTTTTTAACTTTCTCCTTTCCTTATTGCCTGTTTATTTGGAGTCAGACTTCCTAGTAGTTTTGCGCCCACCGTACTCGTACGTCTCTGACTAATTTAAACTTTGCTTTCCATTAATAAACAAGATTAAATAATTTATAAATAACAATCTCAGCATCCACCGCGATCCCGCGATCTTAACCAAGTCGTCGCTCCATCTTGTTGGAGGCCTACCGACAGCTCGTCTCCCGGTCCGCGGACGGCATTCGAGAACCTCAAAACCGGGAAGCACAAGACCGGTCTGAGTGGAGAGCCTTGGGGGAGGCCTATGTCCAGCAGTGGACGTGTTTCGGCTGACATGATGAAATAAGAATCTCAATAAATGAAAGAATGAGTATTAATAATGAAATACTGTTAAGCCTGGTTTCCATCGCGAGTGGAGCGGACTCATTAATGATTTAGTTTAACGATCGATGGGGTGCATGAAAGTGCTTAAGTACACCTGACCTCTATGAAGTTGGTCGATGTAAGTTAAACTCGCTCGCGGTGTAAATTGGGCTTTACAATTACCTCGAATACGTAATGAGATCCCGGGAGTTTCAGCAGTTATAAGCGAAAAGCAATATACTCGTAATTAGAAAGCATCTCAAAATTATAATTACAAAACTAGGGACTTAGAGCGTATTATGGTTTATATCAATCCAATTTATATAAAGTGTAAACAAATCGATTTTATCAACATTCTTGTAACCCAGTGGATCGCATCAATAACACATTCATCAGTAATTCGTGTCTTTAAACTAGACATATAATTACTTTTTACACCAAAATTCACTTGATTTCGATATTTCATTTTCATTTGAAAAATCTTCGTCAAAATCTGACGTTATTTCTGGAATGAAACAGAGGTAAATATAATCTGTAGTAGCACAGACTAACGTAGAGATGGTGAAAAATTTGACATATTAAAAATCGATGAATGCTGTAATTAATAAGCGACTTTTATTTACTTACGTTAAAATAAAAAATAGTTACTGATTTTATAATTGAATAAACAGTCTTGGAATTAAATCAAGTATTATAAATAATAAAATAGACAAAATACTTTGATCTATTCAATTAATAAATTAATCTATTTACTGAACAGATTAATGATTTTGGACTAGGTTCTAGGTTTTCACATCACTAAATATCTATGGTCGGGTAAAT